>NC_092334.1:321627500-321927500 GCF_046630445.1 Rutidosis leptorrhynchoides
TAGAGGTAGACATCTATCACATAATAACAAACACGTTAAGAGATTAATATATCACATAATATTCACATGTTAAAAATATATAGTTTCCAACAAAAATGTTAAGCAATCATTTTTAAAGAAAACACGGTCGAAGTCCAGACTCACTAATGCATCCTAACAAACTCGATAAGACACACTAATGAAAATTTTCTGGTTCTCTAAGACCAACGCTTGGATACCAACTAAAATTTCCCGTTCTTATTGATTAAAAACGTTCCATATTAATTGATTTCGTTGCGAGGTTTTGACCTCTTTATGAGACGTTTTTCAAAGACTGAATTCATTTTTAAAACAAACCATAACCTTTATTTTATAAATAAAGGTTTAAAAAGCTTTACGTAGATTATCAAATAATGATAATCTAAAATATCCTGTTTACACACGACCATTACATAATGGTTTACAATACAAATATGTTACATCGAAATCAGTTTCTTGAATGCAGTTTTTACACAATATTATACAAACATGGACTCCAAATCTTGTCCTTATTTTAGTATGCAACAGCGGAAGCTCTTAGTATTCACCTGAGAATAAACATGCTTTAAACGTCAATAAAAATGTTGGTGAGTTATAGGTTTAACCTATATATATCAAATCGTAACAATAGATCACAAGATTTCATATTTCAATATACATCCCATACATAGAGATAAAAATCATTCATATGGTGAACACCTGGTAACCGACATTAACAAGATGCATATATAAGAATATCCCCATCATTCCGGGACACCCTTCGGATATGATATAAATTTCGAAGTACTAAAGCATCCGATACTTTGGATGGGGTTTGTTAGGCCCAATAGATCTATCTTTAGGATTCGCGTCAATTAGGGTGTCTGTTCCCTAATTCTTAGATTACCAGACTTAATAAAAAGGGGCATATTCGATTTCGATAATTCAACCATAGAATGTAGTTTCACGTACTTGTGTCTATTTTGAAAATCATTTATAAAACCTGCATGTATTCTCATCCCAAAAATATTAGATTTTAAAAGTGGGACTATAACTCACTTTCACAGATTTTTTACTTCGTCGGGAAGTAAGACTTGGCCACTGGTCGATTCACGAACCTATAACAAATATGTACATATATATCAAAGTATGTTCAAAATATATTTACAACACTTTTAATACATTTTGATGTTTTAAGTTCATTAAGTCAGCTGTCCTCGTTAGTAACCTACAACTAGTTGTCCACAGTTAGATGTACAGAAATAAATCGATATATATTATCTTGAATCAATCCACGACCCAGTGTATACATATTTCAGTATTGATCACAACTCAAACTATATATATTTTGGAATCAGCCTCAACCCTGTATAGCTAACTCCAACATTCACATATAGAGTGTCTATGGTTGTTCCGAAATATATATAGATGTGTCGACATGATAGGTCGAAACATTGTATACGTGTCTATGGTATCTCAAGATTACATAATATACAATACAAGTTGATTAAGTTATGGTTGGAATAGATTTGTTACCAATTTTCACGTAGCTAAAATGAGAAAAATTATCCAATCTTGTTTTACCCATAACTTCTTCATTTTAAATCCGTTTTGAGTGAATAAAATTGCTATGGTTTCATATTGAACTCTATTTTATGAATCTAAACAGAAAAAGTATAGGTTTATTGTCGAAAAAATAAGTTACAAGTCGTTTTTGTAAAGGTAGTCATTTCAGTCGAAAGAACGACGTCTAGATGACCATTTTAGAAAACATACTTCCACTTTGAGTTTAACCATGATTTTTGGATATAGTTTCATGTTCATAATAAAAATCATTTTCCCAGAATAACAACTTTTAAATCAAAGTTTATCATAGTTTTTAATTAACTAACTCAAAACAGCCCGCGGTGTTACTACGACGGCGTAAATCCGATTTTACGGTGTTTTTCGTGTTTCCAGGTTTTAAATCATTAAGTTAGAATATCATATAGATATAGAACATGTGTTTAGTTGATTTTAAAAGTCAAGTTAGAAGGATTAACTTTTATTTGTGAACAAGTTTAGAATTAACTAAACTATGTTCTAGTGATTACAAGTTTAAACCTTCGAATAAGATAGCTTTATATGTATGAATCGAATGATGTTATGAACATCATTACTACCTCAAGTTTTCTGGATAAAGCTACTGGAAATGAGAAAAATGGATCTAGCTTCAAAGGATCCTTGGATGGCTTGAAAGTTCTTGAAGCAGAATCATGACACGAAAATAGTTCAAGTAAGATTTTCACTCGAAATAAGATTGTTATAGTTATAGAAATTGAATCAAAGTTTGAATATGAGTATTAACTTGTATTAGAAAGATATCTTACTGTAAATAAGAAAGATTTATTGAGGTTGGATGATCACTCTACAAGATTGGAAGTAAGCTAGCAAACTTGGAAGTATTCTTGATTTTATGAAACTAGAACTTGTAGAATTTATGAAGAACACTTAGAACTTGTAGATAGAACTTGAGAGAGATCAATTAGATAAAGAAAATTGAAGAATGAAAGTGTTTGTAGGTGTTTTTGGTCATTGGTGTATGGATTAGATATAAAGGATATGTAATTTTGTTTTCATGTAAATAAGTCATGAATGATTACTCATATTTTTGTAATTTTATGAGATATTTCATGCTAGTTGCCAAATTGTGGTTCCTACATATGTTAGGTGACTCACATGGGCTACTAAGAGCTGATCATTGGAGTGTATATACCAATAGTACATACATCTAAAAGCTGTGTATTGTACGAGTACGAATACGGGTGCATACGAGTAGAATTGTTGATGAAACTGAACGAGGATGTAATTGTAAGCATTTTTGTTAAGTAGAAGTATTTTGATAAGTGTCTTGAAGTCTTTAAAAAGTGTATGAATACATATTAAAACACTACATGTATATACATTTTAACTGAGTCGTTAAGTTATCGTTAGTTGTTACATGTAAGTGTTGTTTTGAAACCTTTAGGTTAACGATCTTGTTAAATGTTGTTAACCCAATGTTTATAATATCAAATAAGATTTTAAATTATTATATTATCATGATATTATGATGTATGAATATCTCTTAATATTATATATATACATTAAATGTCGTTACAACGATAATCGTTACATATATGTCTCGTTTCAAAATCATTAAGTTAGTAGTCTTGTTTTTACATATGTAGTTCATTCTTAATATACTTAATGATATGTTTACTTATCATAATATCATGTTAACTATATATGTATCCATATATATGTCATCATATAGTTTTTATAAGTTTTAACGTTCGTGAATCACCGGTCAACTTGGGTAGTCAATTGTCTATATGAAACCTATTTCAATTAATCAAGTCTTAACAAGTTTGATTGCTTAACATATTGGAAACACTTAATCATGTAAATAACAATTTCATTTAATATATATATAAATATGGAAAAGTTCGGGTCACTACAGCCGTACTCCATACTGGCAGGCCGTATGGCAGGCCATATGGCAGGCCGTTTCTGGTGCTGGTCAGCCTTAATTTCCTGGATTGTAAATTGATTTCTTGTCTTTCACCGTTTTTGCTCTAGAATCTTCGTTTTAGCTCCGATTCTCTTGATTCTTTTTGCACCGCCTTCGTAATTACTTTTTCTTCAATTCTAACAGACGAAGTGGGTATTTTTCTGAAAAAGTTCAAAACTTTCTTGTTTTTGGGCCTTAATACCGGGGTGAAAACTTGACTTTTTAGCCGATATCAAATATCCCACACTTATACTTTGCTTGTCCTCAAGCAAACTCTCATTCTTAATAATCTTTTCGGTGTTTCTTTTCTAATAGCCTAAGCGGTTTACTTTTATTATAAGAGTAAAAAGATAAGGTGAGTCATCTATGTTAGGTTTGAAATTATCTCTGCAAGCATGCGAGGAGGTTACATGACATAGGCTAGCTTTCACGGGTCACTCAAATCACTCAAGTGTTTAGGGTTCCCTATAGATCTAAGAAATGAATACACTCATAGCCAGTCATGCTGCACCCATCGTCATAGGCTTGATAAAGACTCAAATCCTTGCTGCTAATGCGAGAGCGGTAGTAATCTCAGCTTTTATAGGTCATTTGTCAATGATGGGAAAGGAATTTTGGAGTGGTAGTGAAGTGAAATAAAGGGTGATGTAGTCTTTATACAGACTTTTATTTGGATAGATTAGAGTGCTGAAGTATTTTGAGAAGCACTTTGGAACTTTTCTTCAATTGATAATCATCTTTGGTCGAGTTCTCTTCGGCGTTTCTCTTTATATAGTTCTGCTCCTTTTCTCAGAACTTGAAAATCAAATTTTTTTTTAAGACTTCATCTCGAGAAACTTTTTGCCGGTAAACTTTTTCAAGACCTTTGCCATGATACTAGAGAGGTTTATAACATCGAGTTTTCGGAAGGAATCTCATTTTCTGGATTTTTCGAGAAATAGTGATGTGGATGTGGTGGTGGAGTAGAAGTAGTGGAGGTGCGGAAGGTTTATGTTTGACGAATAGCTAGCTATTTTGATTACAACCGAATCACGTTTCACTGCTTGGAGATGTAGATCTAAAGCAAGTTCTGATTCTGAGCACAGACATCGGCACTCTCAACGGAAAATAGTGAAGCATTAAAGATGAACGCTGGTCTTATTTGGGGTGCCTCACTGATGTGCGTATAGGTGTATACGAAATAGTTATATTTTTACTACGAAAAACTATTAAATACGATACAATTTTATAAAAGTTATTTATTTATTTATAGAATGAATATACCTAAACCTTGCTACAACACTTATAGGCAGTGTACCTAATCATACAGTAGTGTAGTTTTTAGTAAGTCCGGTTCGTCCACAGGGAACTTAGCCAAGTCTAACGCTATATTAGTTTTAACTTATAATTATAAAAATACAAATATATATATAAGTAGTATTATTATTATAAAAAGGGGGGTTTTTACCGTTTAATGACCGGTTTGTCGATTTTAAAACTTTAGTCGCAGTTAAAACCTAATGTAAAATATTAAAAATAAGACTTAAATTAAAGCGTAAAGTAAATGACAATAATTAAAATACGATAAATAAAAGTGCGATAAATAAAATTGCGATAAATAAAATTGCGATAATTAAAAAGTACGATAATTAAAAGTGCAATTAAATAAAATGACAGTAAATAAAAGTGCGATAATTAAAAGTGCAATTAAATATGAAATAAAGGAAATTATATATGAAATAAAATAAATTATGCTTATTTAAACTTCCGTAATCATGATGTTTGACGTGTTGATTTTAGTTTTATTACCATGGGTTAATTGTTCTTTGTCCTGGATTATTCAATATGTCCATACGGATTTGTCCATAATAGTCCATCAGTCATAATCATAAAATGCGGAAGTCTTCGTCAAATTATTCTTATTCCCGAAGTCAAATATTCCAACTAATTGGGGATTCGAATTGTAACAAGGTCTTAATACTTTGTTTAATGAATACACCAGGTTGTCGACTGCGTGTAGTCCAAGGATTTACTACTTTGTTAACAATTACACCAATTACCCTTGAATGTAATCCACCCCTGTTTCAACAAGTCTATTAACTATTAATCCAATCCTGTGTCCGGTAAAATGAACAATTATTGGTATTTATACATATCCCGCCCACCGTACCCAGTCAAGTGTATGTGGTTATATATAAATATGTCAAATTATAAGTCTATATATTAAATTAACGAGGTATCGTTAAGTTAATATCAAGCCCATTAATAGCCCATAGTCTAATTTCCACAAGTGTCGTTCTTTTGTCCAAACCCCAATTATGGTACAAAGCCCAATTACCCAATTTTAATATTTAGCCTAACATCGCGATTACTTCGGCTTAAATAAGCATAATAATAACTTAGCTACGAGACATTAATTTAAAAAGGTTGAACATTACTTACAATGATTAAAAATAACGTAGCGTTACACGGACAGAATTTTGACTTACACCCTTACAACATTCGCTAACATACTCTTATTATTAGAATTTAAAATTAAAATTAAAATTATAATATATATATATATATATATATATATATATATATATATATATATATATATATATATATATATATATATATATATATATATATATATACGAGTGAGATAGAGAGATAGATGAAAAAGATATATATTTGATCAACCAAAACTGCGAATTTATAGGAGTGTGGCCTGATACGTACTGCCATGCGATCGCTTGGAAAATGCACCTCCAAGCCATGCGATTGCAATGGCCTCTTTTTCCAGCTCACATGAGCTTGTTTTATTTCTTGCCGACAGTTTTTAATATAATATATAAATAATTTATAGAATTATTTAAATATTATATTATATTTGTGTGCATAGTTAACTTGTAATTTTTAGTCCGTTGCGTCGAGCGTTGAGAGTTGACTCTGGTCCCGGTTCCGGATTTTTGAATGTCCTTGCGTACAATTTAATATCTTGTATTTTGCGTTTTGCGTCTTGTACTCTTGTAATTTTGAGACATTTCTTATCAATAATTTGAACTACTTTGATTGTACTATGTACTTTTGAGCTTTTTGGTCGTTTGCGTCTTCAATTCGTCGAATCTGTCTTTTGTCTTCACCTTTTATTATTTAAACGAATATTACTTGTAAATAGAACAATTGCAACTAAAAGCTTGTCTTTCTTGAGGGATAATGCTATGAAATATATGTTCGTTTTTAGCATTATCAAATATTCCCACACTTGAGCGTTGCTTGTCCTCAAGCAATATAGTCTTGAAATAAAAATACTAGAATCACTTCTTTATTCTTCACACTTTGTACATCAGTGATTTCTATACGGCGGTATGAACAATGGTAGTAACGATGTGGTTTACAGTCCCACATGACTATAAAAATTTAGATCCTTTAGGAAATTGGATCTTTATGAAAACATTTGATCTTTTTAAAAATTAAATCTAGGTTTTACCCTAGATAAGTTTTCCGGAATAACCCTTCACCGGTGTTTGCAAATTGTTTTTGTGGGTTTGTTGGGTTTCAGATTTGAACATTTTAGCTCAAAACTTGCGGTTTTATGTCACCCACTTGCTAACCTTGTATTGGGAAAGCAACACGTCCAGTATACTTGTTCCGTATATTACCTTTCGGTAAACTACCGTCCGGTTGTAAAGGAAAGCGTTGAACAAGCAACTGTTAAGGCAATGTCCCCTGACATGCTTTTAATTATGGTCTATATCATGTCGGATGCAATTACTATCCTTTGTAGGAGCAATAGTAAAGCTCACCCTATAATTTTCGGTCTGGCACAAGGTCCTGTCTTTGACCATGCTATGTAACCACCGTTCTTACGGTTGACACCCGATTTGGTTCAGGTGACCTAATGAATTCCAGGCGAATTCCTAGGATTTTACGTTCAATGGTAATGAACGCATTGAAAATGGGTTTTCAGAAAACAAATCGGTTTGTAATTTGATCAAAATATTTTCTCGTTCAAGCTCGAGTTTAGATATCATCGAATTCCATGAGTTTGTAATTCTCAATCTTTAAAGTCAATCTCAAGGATTGAGTAATATCAGTCTTAAAAGCTGATTTTTGATATTTTAAGGAGATTATCCTTTCTGGGGGTCTGATTCATTAGTCTTATCAAGCTAATTTGCACGGCGCCCTCCCCATTTTACGAGATAGATCCTCTCATGGTTAGGATAAGTTTGACCACTTGGCGACCCTGTTTGATGCTGAGGTCCGTGGATTTCCAGCTTTTTTTTGAGAAAACTTTTCAAGGTTTTTCGTAGACTCTACAACTGGTCTGGACGACAACTTCCTAACCTAAATCAAGAAGCGCGTTTCTTTTTTCGGAAGACTTTACTTCCTTTTAATGATGGAATTGATTCATCGTGTAGATACATCTTTCTTTCAAATATCTTACAATTTACCGGGTAAAACGGTTAGTTTTGTCCAAAACAAAAGTATCTTTAGTTATTTGTACAAAAATATGTGACATATGTTTTAAATAACTTGGTAAATTTTTCCCACACTTGGCTTTTATTTCCCTTTCTTTGCCTTTTTATTGTCCTCTATTCCATTTTAAATGAATTCTAACATTTAGGGTTGTTTCTCAATTTATGTCCTTTCCGAGGTGACAATAATTTTGGTGTTAATACCTAGTTTTATCGCTCACAAATATGTATAAACATGATTTTAAGTTCATTTAATTGAAAATTTTGAAAAATTTTACTAGAATTGGGTAGTCAGTATATAAGACTAGGGCTGTTCTTTATTATCAGAGAGCACTAGATTCTAATACAACTACTGCGTTACTAGTATTTTTAATGGTAACCAAGTATATAAGTTAAAAATTTTAAAAATTCGAAATAATTTAACCTCTTTCCACACTTAAGATCTTGCAATGCCCTCAATTGCAAGAAATTAGTAACAATTTTAAATTATTGAGGGTGATTAGCGTAGAAAAATGATTAAATTTTACCAAAGTTTCCAAACATATTGGCGTTTGTTTGCTGAATGATAAATGGTGCACATCATTTGTTCATTCCCTCTTGTTGTTACATCACATTTGTTTTTCGTTTTGTCGTCAAAACTAGTAGCTTTTGCTGAACTTAATGCCAGTCTTTGAAAATGCGCTGTTTTACCCTGTTGTATAAAATTGACAATATACATACATACAAATATAAACATGCATGGTAATTTGAAATGGGACTTAAAATCCCACTTTCAAATCAAATATGAAATATTAGTACAACATAATAAAAATATTAAACATTACAATAAAAGTATCAAAATATAATGTGTTTAAACATAAATAAAAAAAATAAAATAAATAAAAATCATAGAAATCACCAATAGGAACTATATCAATTTGGATAGGGGTTCCAGTTCATGTTGTCGTCCGGGTTCCATGGTTGGTGATAGGTGTACTGGTAGGCCTGGCTAGGGTCGTAGAGAGTATATGGTGGTCTCATCTCGGGCTGGTGTGGAGGATAGTAAGCAGGTCGGGTCGGGATGTAGTGATCCTGAGGTGATAGCCGGCTCATGATCTAACGCTGATGATAGTCCCATCTATCATGCTATCGTTGCCTGGAATGCTCGTAATCATTCCGGGCTTGCCACTGCTCCATTCGACCAAATCTATCCTCGTTTGTCATTTCCACCTCATCTACACGCTGGTAGACGTCAGTCATAGCCTCCCTAATGACTTCCCTAATGTCATCCGCTTCCTCCATTTCCTCATCTGAACCTCTCTCTACCTGAGGATGACTACCAACATATGGTATTGCCTGATTGCGTCTACTTTTTAATACCTTAGCACCCTGATAGACCCTCAATCCTAAAGGCTCAACCTGTTCCCTACATACCATAAGTGGACCACCTTGATCCCTATCTACACCCAAATACTCTCCAATGAGAGTAACAAAAATACCTCCTCCTATTATTCCCCCTTCCTGTATTCCTTCTACCATCTTAGACAAATAAAAACCAACACAGTAAGGGATATTAACAAACCCTCTTGGGTCTCGAATACACTTTAGGTAAAATAAATCATGTAAGGTCATTTTCTCCTTATTGCGACCTCTCTGTGTAATCGAGTTAGCCAAAAATCTATGAATTATATGAAGCTCAACTTTGTTAATATGTAAGTAGGAGTGTTTTCCTCCCAGCGTAAAAACATTATAATCTGACATACGCCTCCAGACGGCATTCGCGTCAAAATTCCTATCTACCCTTTCACCACGATAAATTAAATTCATACAATCGGGTAGTAGTAATTCACCAGGAGTATATATCTGCAAAGCCCTGGCCATCTCCTGCATGGACATCCTGTACATCCTACGGCCAAGTATAAATCTAAGAAAACTTCTATCATCTAATCTATCTACATATGCATTTAATGCTATAGTACTCATAAGCTTGATGCACCATTCCTTATATACAGGTCTACGAATGGTGAATAAACGTTCCCAATTGTGAAAAGAAGAGTTGCCAAACCTTTGGATCAGATGTTCCCTAACTGAGTTAGCAAGTTGGACCCTTTCCAAAGGCTCCCCATCGATTACCCTTGGCACTTCTACATTTTTCGGTATCAGTTTGAATTTGTTACTTTGATATGTTGGGTAATCTCTCCAGCTTCTATCGAATCTCAGATTAGGATGCAACATGTGTTCAGGAATCGTTGGGTATTATACTGGCGGATGCATCGAAAATACTATAAAGGCATCAACAAATTGTAGCGGATCATAATAAGGTACGTGTTGATCAGGTTGCTGCTGTTGTTCCTGTTGTGGTTCTTGTTCAGGTTCATATTGCATTTCTGGTTCAGGCTCTGGAGCAAGTTGTCTAGATGATGATGATGCACCTCCAGTTTCAGTATTAGTAAATCTCTTCTTTGAAAAGCTTCTGTGAGATAGAATTCTCAGTGACCTGCTTTAGCCCACTCACAAGATAGTCGGACTAATTGGTTTTCCATAGCTACATAAGCATAACCTTGAATCTTCAATATCTTTTCTTCTAAACATATGAATGGTCCTTCTCTGCATAGAGTAACAAATTCGGTATTTGAATATGTTTGATTATTTGAACATTTACCTTTGTGTGACCATTTTCCGCATTTGTAACATCTTTCAAGGTGTCGTGCTCTTCTTTTTGTTGCGGATTTTGATTTTTCTTTACCAAAATGTATCTTATGATGATCTTTTCTGAGTTCTTTTCTTACTTCGTCACATCTGCTTCTTATTACTGACACCAGGTCACTCGAAAGTGTGTCATTATTACGTTTAGTGATCAAAGCGTGTAGCATTAGACCATGGTTTAGTTCACAGGAATTCTTCATCTTGTAAAACCTAAAAAAAATAAAAATTCAGAATGGAAGGAGAAGACTAGTTCTTTAGGGTCTGCTTGGGAAAGACCATTCGGATTCCATTCTCGAGAACTACACGAAAACAGAATATCTAAATCTAACAGAAATACATATTACCCTAAAAAGATTTGAATCTCCCCATACTTAGTTAGCTATGGTGTCGAAATTATGATTAACTTCGTTGTCAACTTCCATCGGATCATGTACGTAATGTTTAACTCTATGACCATTAACATTAAATTCAATCCCACTTGAATTTATTAACTCTACTGTTCCGTACGGGAAAACTCTTTTGACTATAAATGGTCCAGACCATCTTGATTTCAATTTTCCAGGAAATAGCTTGAATCGTGAATTGAAAAGAAAACTCTGTCTCCTTCTTTAAATTCTTTTGAACTTCTAATTCTTTTATCATGCCATTTCTTTGTTCTTTCCTTATAGATTAAGGAATTTTCATATGCCTCAAGTCTTAATTCTTCTAATTCATTTAGTTGACTTAATCATTGACGTCCGGCTTCATGTAAATCAAGATTACATGCTTTCAAAGCCCAAAATGCTTTGTGTTCAATTTCTACTGGAAGATGACATGCTTTTCCGTAAACGAGTTTAAAAGGTGTGGTTCCAATTGGAGTTTTGTAGGCTGTTCTAAAAGCCCAGAGTGCATCCTCCAATTTCATGGACCATTCCTTCGGATTTGATCCTACGGTTTTCTCTAGAATACGTTTTAAAACTCGGTTGGTATTTTCAACTTGTCCACTTGTTTGTGGATGATAAGCGGTCGAGATTTTATGAGTTACTCCATATCTTTTGAGAACTTTTTCAAGTTGATTATTACAGAAATAAGTACCCCGATCACTTATTAAAGCTTTCGGTGTTCCGAACCTTGTAAAAAGACGTTTTAAAAAGTTGACTACAACTCGTGAATCGTTAGTTGGGAGAGCTTGTGCTTTCGCCCATTTAGATACATAATCAATGGCAACGAGAATGCAGAGATTATTATGAGATTTTGGAAATGGACCCATAAAGTCAATACCCGAAATGTCAAATACTTCACATACTTGAATGACATTTTGTGGCATTTCATCACGTTGACTTATTTTTCTGGCCCTTTGACAAGCATCACAGGATTTGGAAAGAAGGTGTGCGTCTTTGAAAATTGTAGGCCAATAGAATCCAGCATCGTAAACTTTTCTTGCTGTGAGTTGAGGCCCATAATGCCCTCCTGTTGGTCCTGTGTGACAATGGTTTAAGATTTAACTAGCTTCGTCTCCGAATACACATCGGCGTATTATTAAATCGGGACAACTTTTAAACAAATGTGGATCTTCCCAGAAATAGTGTTTTATATCACTAAAGAATTTCTTTCGTTTTTGGTACGATAACCATTTTTCAAGGAATCCACATACTAAGTAGTTTACATAATCTGCAAACCATGGAATTTTATTATAATCTATCTTCAATAGATATTCATCAGGAATGTTGTCTTGTATGGCCGATTCATTTAGAACTTCTAATTCAGGATTTTCAAGACGAGAAAGATGATCAGCGGCGAGATTTTCTGCTCCCTTTTTATCTCGGATTTCAATATCGAACTCTTGTAAGAGTAAGATCCAACGGATTAATCGTGGTTTGGCATCTTGTTTCGAAAATAGGTATCTAAGAGCAGAATGGTCAGTATAGACCACCGTTTTAGCTAGAACGAGATATGAACGAAATTTGTCAAAAGTAAAGACAATAGCAAGGAGTTCTTTTTCAGTAGTTGTATAATTCGTTTGTGCTCCTTGTAATGTCTTACTAGCATAATATATAGGTTGAAATCGTTTTTCAATCCTTTATCCTAAAACGCTCCCATTGCAAAATCACTTGCATTGTACATAAGTTCAAATGGTAGATTCCAATTTGGAGTTATCATGATCGGCGCATTAGTGAGTTTTTCTTTAAGAATATTAAAAGATTTGATGCATTCATCTGAAAAGATGAATGGAGCATCCTTTTCTAGGAGTTTATTCATAGGAGTGGCAATTTTAGAAAAATCTTTTATGAAACATCGGTAAAAACCGGCATGCCCTAGAAAACTCCTAACTCCTCTAACATTGGTGGGATGTGGAAGTTTAGCAATTACATCTACTTTAGGTCTATCCACTTCAATTCCTTCCTTTGAAATTTTATGACCAAGAACGATGCCTTCTTTAACCATGAAATGGCATTTCTCCCAATTAAGAACTAGATTTGATTGTTCGCATCTAACAAGCATTCGTTCAAGATTAACTAGACATGTTTCAAACGTATCACCGAAGACTGAAAAGTCATCCATGAAAACTTCCATGCATTCTTCTATCATGTCGTGAAAAATCGCCATCATGCACCTTTGAAAAGTTGCAGGGGCATTGCAAAGTCCAAATGGCATGCGTTTGTAAGCAAAAGTACCATAAGGGCATGTGAATGTGGTTTTCTCTTGGTCCTCGGGTGCTATTGGAATTTGAAAGTATCCGGAAAAACCGTCAAGAAAACAATAGTAACTATTTCTGGCTAATCTTTCCAACATTTGATCAATGAAAGGTAAGGGAAAGTGATCTTTTCTGGTGGCGTCATTTAATTTTCTATAATCAATACAAACACGCCATCCTGTTACAGTCCTAGTAGGAATAAGCTCATTTTTCTCATTTGTGATGACAGTCATGCCACCCTTCTTAGGTACGCATTGAACTGGGCTTACCCATGGACTATCAGAGATTGGATAAATTAAACCTGCATCAAGCAGTTTAATAATTTTTTTCTTAACAACATCTTGCATATTCGGATTTAGTCTTCGTTGGCGTTGCACATACGTTTTATGACCTTCTTCCATAAGGATTTTATGTGTGCAATACGAAGGACTTATTCCTTTAATATCATGAATTTTCCATGCAATAGCTGGTTTATGAGCTTTTAGCACAGAAATGAGTTGAGATTTTTCATTTTCAGTAAGAGAATACGATATTATTATAGGTAATTCAGATTCACCATGTAAATAAGCATATTCCAAATGGTTTGGAAGTGGCTTTAACTCTAATGTCGGTGGTTCTTCTATCGATGATTTGTATCGATATCTGTCTTCTTCTTTTAGCATTTGAATGTCTTCTGCTGTTGGTTCATATCAATTAGCCATAAGTGTAGCTAACATTTCAGTTTCATCTATTGGTTCAGTTCCTTCTCCTAAAGAACATTCTCCCGTTCCTTGTAATTCTGGAAATTCTTCTAACAATTCTGCATGTGAATCTATAGTTTGAATATAATAACATGTATCATCTGCAGATTGCGGTTGTTGCATGGCTCTATCCACTGAAAAGGTAACACTCTCATCCTCTATACTTAGGGTCAGTTTCTTACCAAACACATCTATTATTGCTTTAGCCGTGTTTAAGAATGGTCTTCCTAATATGAGAGGAACTCGAGAATCTTCTTCCTTGTCCAGAATAACAAAATGTACTGGAAATACTAAAGTACCAACTTTAACTAGCATGTTCTCCATTATCCCTCTAGGATATTTTACTGATGGATCTGCTAGTTGTATGATTATTCGTGTTGGTTTCAATTCTCCAAGGTCTAGTTTAGCGTATAGTGAATACGGCATTAAATTTATACTAGCACCTAAGTCTGCCAATGCTTCTATTGAACTAAGACTACCCAGAAAACATGGAATTGTGAAACTTCCTGGATCTGAAAGTTTTTCTGGTATTTTATTCAACAGCACTGCAGAAAAATTAGCATTCATAGTAACAGCCGAGTGTTCTTCCATTTTCTTTCTATTTGTGATTAGATCTTTCAAGAATTTGGCATATCTAGGCATTCCTGAAATCACATCAATGAAAGGAAGATTAACATTTATTTGTTTAAACATATCCAAGAATTTGGATTGCTCAGCTTCAAGTCTCTCTTTTCTCATTTTACTCGGGTAAGGAAGTGGTGGTTGGTATGGTTTAACATAAGGTTTTGCTTTAATTGTGTTATCTTCATTAACCTTTTCAACTACCGATTCTGTTTCCTTATCTTGCTCAGATTGTGGTTCTTGTGAAATTGGAACAGTGTCCTCAGAAATTATAGGTATTTTAGGTGGTTTAAGTGTAATACCACTTCTTGTGGTAATGGCTTTAGCTATTTCATTCTAGGGGTTAGCATTTGTATCACTAGGTAAACTTCCCGGTTTCCTTTCACCTATTAACCTTGCTAGGTTACTTACTTATTGTTCCAAATTTTGAATAGAAGCTTGTTGATTTCTAAATGCTTGAGTATTTTGTTCATTGGTTTGTTTCTGAGATGTGAAAAACTGCGTTTGAGATTCAACTAGCTTTGACATCATGTCTTCTAAATTTGGCTTTTTATCATCGGTTTGTGGTGGTTTATTTTGAAAAATAAGTCTTTGCTGATTGTAAGTATTATTAGGTACTTGTTGATTGCTTGGACCTTGTTGGTTGTTGTATGGAACATTTCAGTTATAATTCTGATTTTGATTGTAGATTGGTCTTGGCAGTTGATAATTATTCTGATAATTATTTCCAGGCCTTTGGTTTATGTATGAAACATTCTCTCTTTATTCCATTGTTAGTTCAATACTGAGACAATCTTTTGTCAAATGTGGTCCTCCACACTGCTCACAACTAATTCGTATTGAGTGAATATATTTAGTCATCTTTTCCATTCGTCTCTCGACAGCATCTATCTTTGCGGAAATGGAATCTAAGTCATGGCTAGAATCGGCTCTGCCTGCTTTAGATGATCTAACGATATCTTTTTCTTGGTGCCACTCATGTGAGTGGGAAGCAGTGTTATCAATAATTTTGTAAGCATCAGTTGCGGTTTTCTTCATAATGGAACCACCATCTGCTATATCGATGTCTTTTCTTGTAGTGATGTCGCATCCTTGGTAGAATATTTGTACTATTTGACAGGTGTCTAAACCATGTTGCGGACATCCTCTCAACAACTTTCCAAATCTTGTCCACGCCTCATATAAAGTTTCATTTGGCTTTTGCGTGAACGTAACAATTTCTCCTTGAAGTCTTACGGCTTTAGATGCGGGAAAGAATTGTTTAAGAAATTTTTCAACTAAAACATCCCATGTATCAATCACCCCTTCAGGTAACGATTCTAACCAATCTTTGGCTTCTTCCTTTAAAGTCCAGGGAAATAACATGAGATATATCTGTTCATCCTTCACTTCTCTTATTTTAAATAGAGTGCATATCCTATTAAATGTACGAAGATGTTCATTTGGATCTTCCTTCGGCGCACTACTAAATTGGCATTGATTAGTTACCATTTGTAGGATTTGTCCTTTGATTTCATAATCCGGCGCATTAATGTCAGGTTGAGTAATTGCGTGACCTTGGCCAGTGCGTTTAGCTCTCATTCGGTCTTCCAAACTTAGAGGTTCTAGATTTTTCATGATTGAATTTGTTGAATCTGAATCACTAGAGGATTCTGATTTAATGGGTTGTTCCTCAACAATCTCTGTTTGAATGATTGGTGGTTCCGGAGGAAAGATTAGTGGTTCAGGATCTCTGAATTGTTCCTGAATATCCTCCGGATTCTCAATTGTGAGGTCTGGTTCAAAAAATGGATTATCGGAAATTTGAATTGGAGTACTTGGTCGACTTAATGACGATTCTAAAGAAAAATCAACGGCAACAATATTGGCTAGATGTCTTGATCGAGTTATAGGTGGTGAACGTACAAAAGGTGGTGAACGTTTTGCTCGGTGCATTCACTGAGTATCCTATTAGTTATAAAAGATAAAAATTATATAAGTTATCAAAATAATAGACTTTTCTGCTTTTGCCCACGTTTCGAATAGCCAAAAGATGTAGCAGGGAGACAGAACCCTTTAAATCGGAAGCTCACAACTCAGCCACTAACAAATCCAACTATTACTACGAAGCAGAAAATTTAGGATATCTATCAATTTAACCACTTAAAATAATTTTTCGTTGAAATTTAAAGAAATTTTAGAGAAGAAATAGAAAATTCTATGCCCTAAAAACTAGAGCGGCGAAAAATAAGAAAGAAAAAGAGGGAGTCGGAAAAACGTCGAAAAATAAAAGGTCGAAAAATAATAGGCGTCGAAAAATAAAAATAAGAAAGTAGCGCGTCGAAACTTAAAAAGGAACTAAAAACTAAGAATTAAAAGTTGCGTCTAAAGATATTAAAGCTTACAAGAAATTCTATATCCCAAATGGCAATAACTTAAAAAGGTACTAAAATTTTAAAATGGCGTCGCAAAATTCTAAAGCACCTAAATCTTAGTGTAAAGAAAAAGTACTTAAGGGATTTTACGGCAAAGCCTAAGAATCTAGAAATAAAAATAACTATGGCAAAAGCTATGACTTAAAACTAAATACGAACGAAAAATACAAATATTACGCTAAAACAAATAAAAAGATACAATATATAAAAATAAACTTAAAGTTGTAAAAAGTACAATTTTTATAAAAATATTATTTTTATATTATTTATTTTATAAAAGTATTAATTTTATATATTAATTAAAACTAGATTAAAACTAAATAAAACAAACTAAATAATAAAACTAAACTAAATATTTAAATACACTAACCCTAATTAGGGTTTTAATTAAATAATAATAATAATTAAAAACTCCGTAATTATTGCTCTGATCAGGGCTGTCAGATCAGGCCATGCGATCGCATGGTCTATGCGTTAAAAATCCATGTGGTCGCATGGAGTAGGGTTTTGGGCCAGGTTCTGGACTGCAACAGTACTGGACCGAGTGATATTTTACATATATTTTTTTCTGTTTTATATATTTATATAAAAATATTTATATAAAACTTATATTTTTACAAACTAAAATAAAAATAAAGAAACTTTATAAAACTTATATATTTAACAATCTCTTAAAAATATATAAATTTTGTTTTTCTTTTTATATTTTTGTATTTTTTTTAAAATTTAAAACGTATATTTTTATACAAAGAACTTAATAAAAAATCTTTTTTTATATATACCGTTTCGCTTCCGGCGTTTTAGTTTCCCCGGCAGCGGCGCCAAAAATACTTGATGTGCGTAGAGGTGTATACGAAATAGTTATATTTTTACTACGAAAAACTATTAAATACGATACAATTTTACACAAGTTATTTATTTATTTATAGAATGGATATACCTAAACCTTGCTACAACACTTATAGGCAGTGTACCTAATCGTACAGTAGTATAGTTTTTAGTAAGTCCGGTTCGTCCACAGGGAACTTAGCCAAGTCTAACGCTATATTAGTTTTAACTTATAATTATAAAAATACAAATATATATATATAAGTAGTATTATTATTATAAAAAGGGGGTTTTTACCGTTTAATGACCGGTTTATCGATTTTAAAACTTTAGTTGCAGTTAAAACCTAATGTAAAATATTAAAAATAAGACTTAAATTAAAGCGTAAAGTAAATAACAATAATTAAAATGCGATAAATAAAAGTGCGATAAATAAAATTGCGATAATTAAAAAGTACGATAATTAAAAGTGCAATTAAATAAAATGAAAGTAAATAAAAGTGCGATAATTAAAAGTGCAATTAAATATGAATTAAAGGAAATTATATATGAAATAAAAGAAATTATGCTTATTTAAACTTCCGTAATCATGATGTTTGACGTGTTGATTTTAGTTTTATTACCATGGGTTAATTGTTCTTTGTCCTGGATTATTCAATATGTCCATACGGATTTGTCCATAATAGTCCATCAGTCATAATCATAAAATGCGGAAGTCTTCGTCAAATTATTCTTATTCCCGAAGTCAAATATTCCAACTAATTGGGGATTCGAATTGTAACAAGGTCTTAATACTTTGTTTAATGAATACACCAGGTTATCGACTGCGTGTAGTCCAAGGTTTTACTACTTTGTTAACAATTACATCAATTACCCTTGAATGTAATCCACCCCTGTTTCAACAAGTCTATTAACTATTAATCCAATCATGTGTCCGGTAAAATGAACAATTATTGGTATTTATACATATCCCGCCCACCGTACCCAGTCAAGTGTATGTGGTTATATATAAATATGTCAAATTATAAGTCTATATATTAAATTAACGAGGTATCGTTAAGTTAATATAAAGCCCATTAATAGCCCATAGTCTAATTTCCACAACTGTCGTTCTTTTGTCCAAACCCCAATTATGGTACAAAGCCCAATTACCCAATTTTAATATTTAGCCCAACATCACGATTACTTCTGCTTAAATAAGCATAACAATAACTTAGCTACGAGACATTAATTTAAAAAGGTTAAACATAACTTACAATGATTAAAAATAGCGTAGCGTTACACGGATAGAATTTCGACTTACACCCTTACAACATTCGCTAACATACCCTTATTATTAGAATTTAAAATTAAAATTAAAATTAAAATTAAAATTAAAATTAAAATTATAATATATATATATATATATATATATATATATATATATATATATATATATATATATATATATATATATATATATATATATATATTATACGAGTGAGATAGAGAGATAGATGAAAAAGATATATATTTGATCAACCAAAATTGCGAATTTATAGGAGTGTGGCCTGATACCTACTGCCATACGATCGCATGGAAAATGCACCTCCAGGCCATGCGATCGCATGGCCTCTTTTTCCTGCTCACATGAGCTTGTTTTCTTTCTTGCCGACGGTTTTTAACATAATAATTAATATATAAATAATTTATAGAATTATTTAAATATTATATTATATTTGTGTGCATAGTTAACTTGTAATTTTTAGTCCGTTGCGTCGAGCGTTGAGAGTTGACTCTGGTCCCGGTTCCGGATTTTCGAACGTCCTTGCGTACAATTTAATATATTGTATTTTGCGTTTTACGTCTTGTACTCTTGTAATTTTGAGACATTTCTTATCAATAATTTGAACTACTTTTATTGTACTTTGTACTTTTGAGCTTTTTGGTCGTTTGCGTCTTCAATTCGTCGAATCTGTCTTTTGTCTTCACCTTTTATTATTTAAACGAATATTACTTGTAAATAGAACAATTGCAACTAAAAGCTTGTCTTTCTTGAGGGATAATGCTATGAAATATATGTTCGTTTTTAGCATTATCACTCACCATAATCAATTTAGGTCGATAATACCTTAGTCATGCAATGCTCTATTAGAGATTTCAATCTAACAAGATTTCCACCTTACTTAAGCCTTATTTTTATTGACAAACGTTTCAGGTTTTCAAAAATACTCTTTCGAAAAGGGTTTCTTTTGCAAAAATTTTGAAATTTGGCTAAAGGACTTGGAATCTTCGTGATTGGTTATTATAATACAGCATAAAAAGATACCAACATCCCACACTTAGACGAACATTGTCCTCAATATTCCTAATGTATCCCACACTTGGAGATTTGGGAGTATTAGTCTAGTGCTTTTATTGGGTGTTATCCCACACTTAGTGATAAGCTAGAATGTGACATAGTTTGAATCTTGAGCTAATAGCGAGAAGTAAGAAATACCCCTAGCAGATGCGGCTGGTTTATAATCCTTGCGTCTTTATCGGCTAATTTGTCGTCCTTTATTCTTCTACTCTACTTTATTGCACGGGTTGCCTCCCGAGAAGCGCTTTTGTTTAAGGTCGTTGGCTCAACCGTAGCGATGCCTCAAAAAGCAAACATTCCTCGCTGATAGTTGTGATCTTGGTCTTCTCGAGGGAATGTGAGTCTTGGCGGATAAATCCTGAGAAAGTGTCGGACCAATAGTGGTAACAGATCCGGTACTTCTCTTGAAGATCTTCTGAAAGATAAGTAGTGCGCAGTTTCGGCTCTTGATAAGTCTTGAAGTCCGATGAGGATATGATCCACAAATCTGCTGGTTGACCCATAAATGTCAATCATAGAAGCAGTGCTGGTGTTGATGATTTCTCTGATGGGATGCTCATTTCGGAGGTCTTCAAACAATGTCAGAAACTGTATCTTTAGAATTTCGAAGTCTTCGGAACGGTGATCTCCACAGTAAGAGTTTGTTGCTTTGCACAGATTAGTTAAGAGATGAAGCTGGAAAGAAGTGAACAGCAATCCTGATCCGAGTATTAATTTCAACGTCTTTGAGTATATCTCCTGACATCCAGCTTTAAATGTGAAACTAGAATCTGTGGATTCGTGGAAGATACGTGATAGCTGCTTTGTAACATAGGTGGCAATGTTGACTTGATCTGGTTCAAGATGAGAGAATGGATTGTTTCGCCTTGCTTCCTCCATAACAGCGTCTTGTAACTCTTTGATAATCAGATCAGCGTGGTGATCAATTGTTACATAAATCACTAGTCTGTCTGGTGTGCTTTCGAAATTATCTGTATCTAAAAGAGCGAAAAAGCTGTGAATATCCTCGATCATTTGCAAATCAAAGTGATAAGTCGGGCGTCTGGTGGAAAGATCCATATGCTTTCGGATGAGAGTCAGTAGTGCTCGTTGGTTTCGTGAGAACGGAAGTGCAGATCCGGGTAAGGTATTATAAACCCTAGAGTAAATGATCTTCTGATCTCGGCAGAATCTTTTCTCAAGGATAGTGCGAACCACTGAATTGTGCTCTCGTTGCCTTTCTTCTTGATAGATATGATCGTGAAGAGAATTGATAAAGTCTTGTATGCGCTCTTTTAGGATTTCAACATCATTGTCTTCTCTTCGGAGATAGAGGTGGTGTTCTTCTCGGATAGCCATAATTTGTTCGGTTAAGCGTAATGAAAAATCAATGGTTGATTTTCGGATGGCTTCGAGAATGTCTTCAAATTCATCGGTATCGTTGATGAAGGTAATCATGTCTGCGTGTGTGGATATAACCAGAATTCGATCTGAGGAAGAGTCCAACTCCCCTTAACCTGGTTCGGTTGAAGAGTGCGAGTTATTCAGAATGTTTTCATGATGCTCTTCCTCGTCATCATCGGTGTCTTGTTCTTCTGAGGATGCGTCTGATGAACGGGTTTCTTCAGTATTCTGATTCTCCACTTTGATACTTGCAGGATCAATTTCTATATCCTTAACCTCAGCCTTATCGGTCTTCTTCTTGAAATGAATGATTAAACTGTGATCTGCCGTCTCAAGCCTCATTATTTCCTCATGACGCTCAGCGCTTGGAAAGGGTATTGTCGCAGTTTCTTTTACGTCTTCCATTTCCTCTTCCTCTTCAGATTCCTCCTCTTCCTCTATTTCTTCGCTGGGATCCTCTTCTTCCATTTTTGGGTCATCTACAGACTGTGATTCGACACCCATCTCGATATCATTGGCTGGTGGTGAAGACTCGTCATCGGAAGTGATCTGTCTGGTGAAAATAGCAAACACCTCTGCCTGTCCAGAAAGATCGGTTGGTCGGTCAATTTTGAAGGTAACTCTCTCCCCATGGGATTGTAAGATCAAGGTTTGATTGTACATGTGACACCGCTAAATATTTTTTTTTATATATATACGTGGCGGAAGCATAATATTAATTAAATATGATATCAACATTTGTACAAACCGATGTCACGTGTCATTAAAACAAATTACATATTAACAGGAAAAGACGTAAATACATTCTGTTTTCAAAAGTACACGGTTCATATTCTAAAAGACCACATTAGAGTTAACCCTGTCAAACATAACATCACCATGCCCGTCTTCTCCCAAAAAGCACTATCTACAAAAGCTATCAACCTTCAGGGAGGAGATGGAGGGGAATTAGCACGAAGCTAAGTGAGTACGACTAACTACAGGCCATAGCATACAAAAGTGTTATACCAATCATGTCACATAGTCTAACACACAAACATCACCCAAGTGCCATCTACAGAGACTCTGGCGGCTCGGCCAAACCATTAACCACCAGCTGATTGGACTGGGGCTTACCAGAAGTTCCTCCACCACCGTATGTATATACATAATCCACACGTGACGGACGCGTCATTCACATATATATATATACACCACGGCTGTCTAGGCTACCACCGAGGAACTCAACCCGTAGGTTGATCTCTCCTACCGAGGCTACCACACAATAGGGACGCACTGGGCTCCAACAGACAAGCATCAACTAACATGCAGTCATCACAACAACTAACTAACCACAACAATAAGTATATCTAACAAGCATGGCAATCATAATATAACATGCTTCTATATACTATATTCTCCAGTTAGTCCCACTCACCAATTACCAGTAACCAGCTCAGGTAATCTACTACTGAGCGGCTTCCTTATCTTTTTCACCTGAACATAGGGCAAACCAAGTTAGTTATTGTCGATTAACACCAAATAACACAATATATAAATTTTTGTCAGAAAAAGTATCCGCTAAAATTTTTTTTGCTTAACACTTATGCACTTTCAAAATTTACATCCTGAACATCAAAATACAAACGGACAACATAACGGCTAAAAATCAACACTTGGTAAAATATTCACTGTCCAAGATACTCGGTCGACTGTCAAAGACAGTCGGCCGACTGTCTACACTCACTCGGCCGAGTGTCTAGTCACTCGGTCGATGGTCTCTCACAGACACACTCAGCCGTGGGTCTTACACACTCGGTCGATGGTCGAGTCGGTCGGTCGAGTGTCTCGAGACACTCGGCCAACTGTGTTCATCTACAGAAGCTGAAGACAAAGTGACGGGTTTCACCCAAAATCGACCAATTCTTGCTCTAGAGCTCGATTATGACCTCAAAACTGACCAAATCGAAGACACTATACATTAAGAAACATAAACCCACAAGATTTGGACTCAAACAACATCAAATCTATCCACTTTGACCCAAAATACACACTTTATAAAAACTAACACAAAAACTCTATTTTCTCAAAGATTGAAGCATGAAATGCTATGAATCTTACCTTGTTAGAATCAGTAAATCACAAGGAACACAAAGATGTAAATGATTCGAGCTCTAAAACAAGGATTAGAAGTTAGGGTTTGATAGGTGGAGAAGATGAAGAACGGGTGTGGTTTGGGAAGAGTCTGGAAAATGCAAGAAAGTGGACAGCACTAGCAATCTAAAGTGGATTAAAATCCCACACTGTGCAACACACGGGTATTTATCAGTTATCTGATATCTTTCGTACATCATTTGGAAACCCAAATGAAGTCCAAAATAAATAAACAAACCTGTTCTGTAACTCTTGTCACAAACTGGTCCTAACCACATCATTAGATAATAACAAACATTAAATAAAAATAAAAGCATATAATAACACAATACTAATTTAAGGGCAATTTAGTAATCTTACAGCTAGGCCCGATTGAGGATGTTACAGTACACATCAATGACAGTCCTAGCCGTATTCATGAAAGGTCTTCCTAACACTAATGGTGTATGTAGGTCTTCCTTGATATCCATCACTACAAAATCCGTAGGGTACAAGAATTTGTCGACTTTCACCAAGACGTTCTCAACTATGCCCTTAGGATATTGAATTGTATGATCGACAAGTTGGATTATCATTTTGGTTGGTGATAAGTATCCTAACTCTAATCTCTTGTAGAGAGAGTAGGGTATTAGGTTGATACTTGCTCCTAAATCTGCTAGCGCATGAATGGTTCCAGATTGGTAGATTGAACATGGGAAAACGAATCGGCCCGTATCTCCTAGCTTAGGTGGTAGCGAGTTTCTGAGTAATGCAGAGCATTCTTCACTCAGTGGGATTTTGTTAGAGTCTGGTATCCTTTCCTTTGTAGAGAGAAGCCTTCGGATGTATCTCTTCTGGTTGGGAACTTTGGACATGGTGTCCAGGAATATTCCATCAAGTTTGAAGGAATCAAGCTTGGATGGTTCTTCTTGTAGCCTTCCAGAATAAGGTACACCAACTGGAGTTTCAGGAGTCAGCTTCTGAGTATATGTCGATTTGTTCTTGAGCCCAGTTGACCTTCTCCGTGGTTCTTCCTCTGAGATTACGGATTCCATTTGCTTTGCTTCTTCTATGTGGGGATTTTGGATAGTATTACTTGGCAATCTTCCCTGCGGTCAGGTTTCAAGGCGTTGTGATAGCTGTTGTTGTCCTTAAATGAACTGAGTTAATTGATCATCAGCTCCGAGAGTGGGGTTAGTTGCTTTTGTAATCTGGGTGGTAGGGGAATTTTCCTCAACTGGGGGACCAGTGAGTGGAAGTGGTTGATCGTAGGTCAATTGAGATTGTTGGGCTGGATAAGATGGATAGCGATAGCAGAAAGGTTGATTGCTTCGCTGAAATTGATTAACCCTAGGTGGTTGATTGAATCCGGGATTTGGTGGACGAGCTGGGTATTGGACGTAACAGACTGAACCGTCAGGGTTTTCGTACTCAACTTGATATTCTTCAGTAGGTTGCGGGTTGGTACAATTAACACAAACTTGAGCTTGGTTACCCTGCTGTGGCTGCGTCTTCAGTTCTCCGAGTTGTTTAGCAAGAGATTCCATCTTATCCGTGAGGGATTTGATGGCCTCCGTTTGATTGTTCAGTGCAGAGAGTGGGGCAGATGATGAAGCTGTTTCACCACTGTTCCAGTCATGATGATGCATTGTCATGTTCTTGAGCAATTCCCATGCTTCGTCTGCGGTTTGGTTCATCATATTCCCTTGAGGTGCTGCATCGATCGTCGTCCTATGATTTACCGTAAGACCATTGTAGAAGCTACAGATTTGGGTTGACCGTTCTAGCTGGTGATTAGGGCATTTCTTCAGCAGGGTTTTGAATCGCTCCCATGCAGTGTAGAGAGATTCATCATAACTTTGTTTAAAGTTAATGATGTCATTCTTCAGTTTGGTTTGTTTAGAATGAGGGAAATATTTGGTTAGGAATTTAGTAGCCATCTCAGTCCATGACGTGATAGAATCTTTTTCCAGTCCTTCGAACCAAGTTTGCGCATGATGAGTGAGAGAATAAGGGAACAAGTATAGCCGGACTATATCTTGTCCTATCCCTGGCTGTTTGTAGGAGTTCGAAAGAGATATGAATTTATCAAGGTGAGAATTAGGATCGTCATTCGGTAATCCATGAAACTGACAGCTATTCTGAATGAGCTGGATAATGTGATGTTTTAGCTCGAACAAGTGTCCTTGAATCTCTGGAAATATGATTGGTCCTCCTCGACCTTCAATTGAGGGTTTGGTATTTTCTGCTAAAGTAACGCGTAACGCCATTTGATTTCTGATTCGTGATTCCTTGCGTGCTTTAGAGATTATTTCGTCTGGATCAGGTACGAATAACAACGGCCCTGGTCTAGATCGGGTTTGGGTCATACACTAGGTATGCCTTTTTGTTTTTAATTTTTCGCAAATAAACTAAATTATAATAAGCTAAACTAATCTAAAGTAATCTAATCTAGGGTAATCTAATTCTAAGGTAATCTAATTTAATATAATTTTAATCTAAGGTAATCTAATGTAATCTAATTTAATTAACTAACTATCCTACGGTGGAATATGTTTTTGGTTCTGGCTACTGATTCCCTGGTATTTCGGTAACAGAGCTCCGTACGAACTATTCAACAAACCAAGTGGCCAGGCCGACTACGGAGAGGCAGGATCCTTTTGGTCCCAATATAATTGGCGACTGTTCAAAAAATCCAATAACCAAGTCCGTGTATAATTGTCTTTCTTAGACACCACTAAATGCTTGTGAATAAGTTTGATAGAGAGCAGTATTGTCTGATACCAGTTCCCCGGCAGCGGCGCCAAAAACTTTACTCCTCCCATGATATGGCCGAAATGGACGGTTTTTTATTCGCGCAGTGTCATCGGGCCGCAGCTCGCAAGGATCAGCCACTCGTGGGAGGAAGGTACTGTTTTAAATTTATATTTAGCGGGGCCTAAATCTTACTACTCCTTATAAGTAAGGGAATTATGACCTAGAGTCGTATTATTGAGATATTAGTAGAATCGAACCTATATTTAAGCCTAAGATAGTTAGGGAGTAGTGAATATTTATTTTTTGGGATTTTCTAATTTATAAGACAGATAAAGTAAATGCGATAAAATTTGTAATTTAGATAAGGTTAAAGTGAGTGCATACTATGACTTCATCAGTTATTCTACCGAGATTATGGAATGCTGGCTCATGAATAGGCAGAGGCCCTGTATTCATTACACTGGTCCTAAATGCCCCTGTCCTAAGACATGTCACTGGGTACTGCGTTAGGCTTGAAGATTCTGAATAGACAGCAAAGTCCCTTACCCCCGACGCCCGTGCAGTCTGACTACAGGCATACACGTTCAGACGGCTCATCCAATTGAGCGACTCGGTTGGGTGACGTATTAACATTCCGAAATGGTCTAAACTTTCTTAAGCATAATAGAATACATGGTTTACCATATCCGAGAGACGTGATGCGTTTCAATGCTTTCGTTAATGATTGGTAAAAGATAGTTAGGCCCTTAAAAAGAGTTCAACCATAAAGAACACCATGGCCAAGTCAAGCTGACTTCCATGAACACGTTCGATTATCCTAACGGTCCAATCCTTTATGTGTCCAATTCTAACGGTGCAATGCTTGAGACCGCGTTATGGTGCAGTGTACTGTCAACACTAACCGAGTTCCATGTCCTTACTTAGCAGATGTACAACTTACAACAACCGCTGTGCTTCAGCGTGCACGTACGAAGTTTATATGCTTGGTGACTACACTAGCATGGTCTAGGACTGACAATGTACTAAGGGTCTAGTCAGATGTTTCACTACGAAAGAGTCCTCAGTCAGAATCCAAAGCTCGATAGACTTACTACAACCGGTGTGCCTCGGTTGATCTTACGTTGTATCCGATAGACTTCTCTTACTAAGGGGTGACACAGATAGTGTACTCTGAATCGGGGTTCGCGACTTCCCAATAACAGAGCCTGTAACTACGTTCTATTAGTTGGAAAAGCGATTGAGTTTAAAGCATAATCGGAAAGCATTTCAACAGCATACACAGACCATAATATTATTTCGGAATTATAACTGCATACATCATAGCATACACTAAAGATAACTACTCGCTAATCATGGCAACAATATCATAAAACATTATATAAGATAAAGGATAGAAGTACCAGTAGATTAAACGAGTTCTGAATACAAAAGTGACAACTTCAAGACTCCAGACCGCTCCTAATACAATCTTCAGCGTTCTTCTCCGGGTACTAGGTTTCCCGCACGGAGTCGAAGGCCTTGAGAGTATGACTAATATTGTACAAGAGAGAGAAAGAAGTGAATTGAAGTGTGTGTTGGAATGAATGACAAAGACCCTTTAAATAGACTAGGATTTTGTCAAAATACGGCTGGCTGGCCGTTTGGCAGCCCGTTTGGTGGGCCGTATTTGGCAGCCCATTTGGCTGGCAGCCCATTTCTTGGGGCCGTATGGCAGGCCGTTTCTAGTGCTGGTCAGCCTTGATTTCCTGGATCGTAACTTGATTTCTTGTCTTTCACCGTTTTTGCTCTAGATTCTTCGTTTTAGCTCCGATTCTCTTGATTCTTTTTGCACCACCTTCGTAATCACTTTTTCTTCAATTGTAACCGACGAAGTGGGTATTTTGCTGACAAAGTTCGAATCTTTCTTATTTTTGGGCCTTAATACCGGGGTGAAAATGTGACTTTTTAGCCGATATCAATGAGCTTATACGCTTTTGTTTTAGACAAAATTGAAAGATCATAAGCTATAGAAACTTAGATCCAACATAAGTGTATAAAGTTATAACTAGAAAGTTTAACTTCCATGTTCTTGAACTCACAAAGTTTAAACTTTAGTTTCAAGAAAAATGAGATCAAGTTTAACTAGTAACACTTGACAAAAATTAAATAATTGAAATGTATACAAAAAGGAAGAAATAAATTAAAGCTACAAGTAACAAGTTCATGTTTGTTTCATACTTAAGGAGATTCAAGTCAAAGCTTGGATCTTAAGACAATAAACCTTAAGTTTCCAAAACATGAACACAAGTAAGATCTTAAAGCTTATGAACCTTAGATCTTTATAATATTTCAAGTGTAGAACCATAAGCTAACAAGCTTAGATTCTTGTTCTTGATTTCTCATCAAACAAAGGATGGAAGAAGCAAGATTCATGAAGATACAAAGTAGAAAGTTTGATCTTTAACAACAAACAACAAACAACAAACAAGTATGATGATGATGCTTAATAGTCGATTTTTAAAGGAAGGAAGAAGAAAGAAAAATAAAGTTTTTACTTATAATTTAGAGAGAAAAGTTTGGAGTAAAAGTGGTGTAAGTAAGATGTGTGTGAAATGAGGTATCAAACTAGCATATAAGTAACAAAAAAAAAAATTTGGATCTCCATCCCCCCATGCCAAGGCCGACGGTCTTAGGGGCTCCAAATGGGGAAGTCAAGTTTGATCTTTCATGTGTGGGAGGGTGGTGAATGCTAGAAAGAGGTATAAAGTTAAATACATGGGAAGGTGGTCATGCATGCTTGAAACATTCTTGTCTCCAACACTTAATTAATCTTTTTTATCCTTAATAAATCACTAGCATAATGATGGGCTCACTAAATAGTCCATTAAGTAATGTAGGGTGGGCCTTGATAGCCCAAGTCCAATAATAAAAGCCCATGTATAAGTATGCAACAAATTAGTAAAAAGCCCAAGTAATTAACTACTTACATTAGTTAATTAGGAATAATTAATAATAATTAATTATGAACGTAAATAATATTCGAAATATTATTCGTGAAAAGAGCGTATCGAAAAGACGAGTCGGGACATGGAAAGTCAATTACGGTGACAAGGAAAATGTATAAGAATACATTTATTAACACGCAAGTATTAATAATAAATATTAATAATATAAGTTGGAAAATCCAGGGTCGTTACAGGTTAACAACAGGAGTATTGTAGAGGGGGTGAATATAATTTTTTTTAATTAACTTAACAGTTATAACAATTCAGATTCAAGCAAGTAAATTTAAATAGAGTTAAAGGTAATTTTCAACGGTTTATTCTTTATTAATTTGAATCACAAAGAATTACAACTATCCTTGGCGGAATGATAGTTAGTTGATACAGATTTCATCTAAATTATAGCTATCGAGGATATCTTAAGCTATTACAAGTTTGGACTCTAAATAAATAAACTCACACCACTAGTTATTACAATAATGGATACTTCTATTTATAGTAGTCCTATTATTCATGTAATTGTTCTATTGTCCACTGGTACATAGGATGTCTGTACTTGTGGGGACAACTGCATCAGAGAGCGTGCTCTCTTCTTTCCTCTTTGGTAGCTATTTGCAGGAACACCCCAATGCGGTTTGGCACCACTATTTGATTAAATAAATAGAATGTTGTGTTCCCTAGGCGTTGACAAAGTATTACACATGTCTGCACATGCGTTAAACTTCTGCATTCTCACGTGGTCTTGTAAGGTCACTTGTCAGCTGTCGACACGTGTCATTTTCTGTTCAACTTTGTCTTTGACTTCTGTTGAATAGTATAATTGATGTAGACCACTCAGGAAACCACTATGCTTGTAATGGAGCATAGCTATCTGTTTGTAGTGTGCTGCTTATTAGCTATGCTGGTTCTTCTATGCTGAGTCACTTGATCTTCATTATTTGCTGGGTACTCATCCTGTGCAATTTGACAAATACTGTCTACCTTGTGCTGGTAGACTAGGCAGCATAATAAACACTCGACACAGAAATATTTGCTGTCTATACATAAATAAACTTATGCTGGCTGCACATAACACCTTAGTGTACATATTTGCTGTTTTCTCATAATTAAATCCTTATTTATTTTGGGGACTCAACAATCTCCCCCTATTTGATGATGACAAAACCTAAGACATAAAGAGAAAAACACTAAAGCCAGCACTAAGGGACCTAATAAAAATAGGCAGTAAAATTTGTCCTTTTTTGGTTTGTTTTGGGATCTTTTGTTGAGTTATCTATATCTTATAAATTGATATGATTTTGAAGATAAACTCATTGTATTCATTATAACAGATATATATAAAAATTACAAGGCAGTATAATGAATTATGAAATAACAAAAGATACAATTTTAACATAAGAAGACTATCTATCTTTATCTTTATCCTTTTCTTTTTCTTCATCTGATAGCTCTTCTTCTTTTACTTTAACAGCTTCCCAGGCTTCAGGGAACAGTACAGGCAAGTCTTTCACATCAAAAACTGGTATTTGGGGAGGAATGATGGGATCTCTTCTATGGGCCAGCACCAATAGATTTCTTTCTTTTAAGCTTTTGAGCCAGTACTTCTTTTACTTTCCCTACTGGTGCATTCCCATACTTGACTGCTTTATCAGATAGGTCTTGTAATTTAGGTTTTAATGTGTCTCTGACATTACTTTGACCTTTACCAATAAAATACTGCAGTATCTCCATCCATTCACTATATCTAAAATTTCTTAGATTTGTGTAATCTACCCTCTCATAGACATTATTATCCCTGCTGACGCTGAAGGTCTTTTTTGTACCTTTATTTACTTTTGATGATCTTACCAGGATTAGACCTTCTGGTCATCACATTAACATACTTGCTCCTGAAGAAATGATCTGTCAATTCCTTAGTCCTTTCAGTTTCTTCTGGAGCATATGTAGGGACTTTCTCAGCAGCTTCCAGTTTGTCAAAGACTTTGTCCTGAGCTTTAACTATGGCTTTTGCCAATTTGAGAGCTTGAGCTTATTGTTTTCTATCAGCAGCCAGTTTAGCTTCTTGCTCCTTAAGCCTCAGCCTTTCAGCATATTCAGCATCCTCCCTTCTTTGCTGTTCAAGTTGAACACTTGTCATATATTCATTTACCGTAATGTTCAGGGATTTTGCTGTTGCAATCAATTGCCTGCCTTCATCAGTAGTCATGGCATCGCAATATTGCTCTAAGTCCATACCCAGCTGCACAGCCTCATAAAAGAGAGCTTTCTCTTCATCATTGTGGAGTCTTTGGCCACTATTATATAAATACATACCAATATTAATGTTGAAATCCATGGCATCAATGTAGAATTGCTGGTCAAGAGGATGATACAACATTCTGATTTGGCGTATTCTTTCTGGTCTCCCTGCTGCCTGCATACTCAGTAACTCAGCAACAGAAATCTCTAGCCTATAAGCCTCCATTTCTTCTGGATTCCTCTTTCTAATACCAGGCTTTCTTTTTGCAGCAGAGTCATCTTTCCAGGTAGTGTGTTTATCATTTAGCTTAGGGGATGATGGAGGATATACAAATGGTGATTCTGCTGTGCCAGAAGGACCCACTGGTTCATAGAAGTGAAGATCACCTAGTGTCCTATCAAAATAAGCAAGAGAGTCTGCTGGTAGTGATGATTGGACAAAGGTAGAATTGCCACTACCCCAGACAGTGAAATCAGCAGCATCAGCAGAATCATTATTAGTTTTAGCTCCCAGCTCATCCTCCTTTACTGGGTCTTCAGCTCTTCTATCACCCAGTAGCACTCTGGGCTGGGTCTTCAGTCATAGTACTCCTTGCCATGTCTTCGGTACCAGCTGAATGATTAGTATCAGCTGGTACAACTGCCACAGTATCTTCATCAGCTGCCTCAAATAAAGGCTCTTTTCTTAGGGGTTGGTTATCCCTAGGGGCATATTTTACCCTTTGTTTATCAATTAGTTTGGGTTCAGCTAATGGTTCTTGTGTTGATACTAGTTCTTGTGGAGGCCGTAGGGGAGTTATTGCATTATGCTCCCCCTCAGTAGTAGACAGATCTGTCTCTGCTGGCATTTCATTATCATCATCAAGGTTGATGATTTCTACTGGCTGTTGTTGTGCAGCTGGCTTAGCAGAAGATGCAGGTTGAGAAGATTGATTATTTTTTATCATACCATCCAGCCATTTCATAAATACATCAGCTTTCTCTCCCCTATCCTGTTGGAATCCAAATATTTTTGAATCCCTTCAGGTGTCATGTTCCTTATCCTTTCTGCTCGCTCAGCATACAGCTTTGCCTTCTTTCTATCATATTTCACCATGAACTTAGCATTTCTTTCGTGTAGTGATTAATGTTGAGCAGCTCATTATGAATTTTAAGTTGTTTAAGAGAGAGACCTCTTCTTTGCTCATTTCTGTGTCTTTTCTTTGCAGCATAGGCCTTAAATCTAGCATTAAAGGCATCATTTAAGTCCTGATGTCTCTTCTGGTGCCTCTCTAATTTTCTTTTTAGCTTTCTTTCAATAGATTGAGAGGCAACAAAAGATTCAGTCAAAGCCAGTTCAGATACATCACTGGGCTTACTGCCAGAACTAATATCATCCACAGATGTGGCAGCCATGCTGGGTTGAGATTCACCCGTAGCCTTGACTCCTGCTTCAGTATGAGCATTGCTGGTCTTAGGGCAAGTTCTTCCTTGATCAGCACCATCACCACCATCACCACCATCATCACCATCTCTCCTCTGCTGCTTAGGAGCTTGCTCATGTTCGTGCTCCCCCTCAGATTGTTTTCTCTTCTTATGTCATTTAGATTTCTTCTCCCCCTTTTTGTCATCAGCAGGTGTAATACCCCGTCAGAATCCACTAACGGTGTATTAACTTCGGTCCCACAGTTTAGCGGTCACGCCCTCTATATGAGACTATTCCGAAAAGTATTCGCATTAAATATTAAAGCAAAGTCATCTATTAAAGGAATGAATCTGAAAAGTAGTTGACATAAACGATCAATGTAAGTAAACTCAAAACATTACGATAAGTAAATAGTTTCAATGCGAATATTTGTTCATGAAGTAAGACATGACTGAAAACATGCTGGATAACATTCCAGATCTAGCAGCAAACAAGCATGACAACTCTGCAAAGCAGAAGCTATACCTCTATGGACCTGAGATAAAAACATGCAAAACGTCAACGAAAAATGTTGAGTGAATCTACAGGTTTAGTAAAGCATTTCGTAAGTTTAGGCCACAAGATTTCTGAAAAGCATCGTAAAAATTATACATAAGCATGAGCACTTCATTATAAAACTTTAACCCTGCGAATAGCTAAAGCGCTACGCGTCTTCCTTTTACCCTTTCTAAGCATACACCGATCAAGTGTTCAAGTAACAACAGAATAAGTACCTCGTAGGTTGAGGCGAGGTTCTTTAAACCTAACGGTACCGTCCCTATAAGTCGAGCTTACGTAAAGTAATTAATATAATCAAGCTAAGGGATTTTTGATCTGAACTCATACGTATATAGTTTAAGTTACTTGTGCCTAATATATAAAACATTAGTAAAAATCATGTTATTACATCCCTATAAAAAGTAGGGACTGTAGACTCACCTTAGCAAAAACACTGAAATCTCTTAGAAAAATCGTACGGTAGTCGAACAATCACGACCGAAAAACGCAACCTAGTCAAATAGGTCATCTTAAATATAAATATAGGTCACACTATGTCAACCCATAGTGTACGTAAAGTTCTAGTGCTCAGACTCACTCAACAAGCAATTAAAAGTCAACTAGTCCAAACAAGTCAACAAAAGTCAACCAAAGTCAAACCAAAAGTCAACTCGGTCAAAGTGGTCAACTAAAATCAAACATCTCAGTAGGTCATATAAACATGATCAACATGTCAAACCTAAGTCAAACAACATGTCACAATTCATAGTTTTGCAATTTGCACATTCACAGTTTAACGAATGTCCTTAAAATACGCGCATCATAGGAAAACACCAGTACATCTCTTAGCACACAAGTCATGAAAACATGGAAAACTCCAGATCACAACTATACTTAAAATCAATTCCAAAAAGTTTGTCCAAGGTATCATACAATGTCTACAATTTGGGTTTCAGAAAAGGTCTAGTTACGGTTTACCAAATCAATTTCAGCACGCGCATCAGTTTTGAAACATTTCTCAAAAAATATTGAAAATTTATTTTGATGAACAGCCAATTGGAGATTACTCCAGACATCTCAAAGTTGTAGTGATAAAATAATCAAAGGCATTCATTTAGCCAATTTGTAAATATTATCCAATCTTTATAGATCCTTCAGTTTTAGTCAACAAAAAGACATATCATTTGTTTAAGCTTTTAACTCATGGCAAATCACGTTTTTAGAAGTTAGCATGCAAATGAAAAACATGAAGGAATATATATAACTAACATATTCTTGAAGATCAAAGTCTCAATAAATTTCTAGTTCACTCTAGACATTTTATTTCACATTCGAAAACAGTTTCGGCTCTCTTTAAAATATGAAACTTCGTTTTGACGCACCGAGAGCATCACAAAAGCTTTTAACGCAAATCTTAAGTCTAACATGCATGATTTTTCACAAGGATTACAGTAGTACACTTTTCATTAGCCAAATCATAAAGCACACAACTCAGAAAATTCGGATTACATGTGAAACCCTAACAAAACTTCGATTAATCATATCTTGAGCATACGATAACGAAATCAAGCAAAATCAAAGTCCAAACTTATTAATTTTCTGATACCTTTTCATCAAAACACATTACAAGATCACTCCACAATTCAATTTTATCAGATTCATCAAATAAAAATTCATTTTCCATGCAAACAACATCAATCGATCAATTAAACGATAAACGACAACAATAAACATCATTAATTGAGCACTAGACTTGAATACACTATGTAATTGACAAAAAAACTGATTAGTAAAAGTTAGGGTTTGCAAATATACCTTAGAATATCAAATTGCTTATACGTACGCGTAGAGAACGATGCAAGGAACAACGTTTATCTTCGAGACTTGATCAAATTTTGAGTTTTAGTGTGTGTATTGGGTGTGTGTGTTGATGGCTCAAGAGGGGAGGAAGAGGAGCAAAAATTCGACCAAAAAGAATAGGGGAATGAGGGTTTCTAGTTATTTCCTAATTACATATATTTAGGGCCTAATTACAACACCCTTACAAGTCCAATAAGCCCACAACACAAAATTAAGAGGGGGATGGTGGTGGATCGGCCGAATTGTCCAAGTGGGGTGGTCATCGGGCTCGTTTGGTCATTTACTCATGTGCGCGTGGTCCGTTTCGAGTGCCGTTAATCGTACCGGGTCTCCGGAACGTTAAGTAGTTGTTGAAACAAAATCACCGGGTTTAATTCATTAAATAAATAATAAATTAAATAAGTTTTTCTTAAAATAAATAATTATTAAAAATAATTATTTTCTCTTTTTTCTAAGTTCCGTAAACTGAAAAGCTTTCTAGACGATTAACATAAACGTGACGCTTTCTAGTTATTTTGCTATCCGAAATAAGTTCATAAATTAATATAACATATTAATACAAGTAATCCAATAGGATCAAGTATGCATTTAAATCTATTAAACACATAAATTTCCAAGTAAACACCGTTAAATATTTAACGAACAAGTAACGATAGTAACGAAAAAAGTCGGGTTGTTACAGCAGGGGCAGAAGTAGAACCTGGGGGAACACTTACATCGAGATCACTATCAGAATCAGGCATTGAGAATGCAAAGTTGTTGCATTCAACATCAGCAGGAGAAAAGTGAGCACCAGGGTCCACACCATACTGTTGAAGACACAGGTTGGACGTTCTAACTTCGTTTCTAGCAACACCCATGGCCATTTGATTTACACTTGCTCGTACATCAACTTGAAGAGCAGCCATGCGTTGCATTGTCTCAACCATTGTAACATAAGCATAAGAAGGAATCATGGTAGCCATCTGCTATTCTTGTGACTTCAATCTCTCTTCCAATACCTATTTTCTTCATTCAGAAATTGATTCCTTTATCTTTCATGATCCAGTTCTGCTTGAAGTCTGGTGATATGATCAGTATACTCATTGTGTGAGATGATTCGCTGCTTTAGCTCTTCTTCTTCTTCATAATGGCGTCTGATGGCGTCAACTGCTAGATTAGCAAAGGCATTTATTTGACGCAGCTGGGTTTCAATAATGGAAGTGGTAATGCAGCCAGCCCGTCAAATAGCTTCAGCCATGCAGTCAACTAGAGTTTCCCTGATGGTGGTTTGAACAGCTGGTGTGACTCATTCAACAGTTCTGTAAATAGCAAGGGTAGATAACCCTTACATTTCCACAACATATACTGCACTAGGAGATGGTGGTGTAGTAGCAGCTAACAATGGAGTACCTCCGTGGGGTGGTGGAGGTGGAAGGTCATAATCTGACTCATCACCATGATCACAATCATTTATACCTTCGCTCGAAGGCTTAGAACCACTGGTATCCTTTGTAGCATCATCAACATTATCAGCTGTAAGATCCACTTGTTCATCTTTGGAGCCAGCAATATTATTAGGAACTACTGGCTCGTCCTTACCAGTACCTTTATCAGCATCACCATCAGATGAAGAAGATGATGAGGAAGAAGCTGATGAATCAGAAGGTACTGGCGAATCAGGAACATTCTGCATGATGACCTTACGAGTATCTGGATCGTAGATGAATTTGAGAGGCCTCCATGTACCAGGCCATGGGGAGGCAGCAGGAGCCATACCAAAGAAATGGTAGTATAGCTGCTCATTAAAAGTATCAAGCGAGGCCATCCTCTCATAAACTTCTTTTCTTGCTGGTTCATCCAGCTGTGCCAAAAGCTGAGTCAGCTCCTCATCGGGTAGCTCACGAGCTGTAACTAGTGCACTTTGTTGATCAATGGTTAACTGGTCCACTAGGAAGGCAACTTTAGGAGCAATAGAAACTCCTTTATAAATAAATCTAGGTACAACCTCCTCTGGATCTGGTACCTGACAAACATACATAGGCTTTTCAGCAGAAACAGAAGCCTTAGCAGGTTCAGTGGTGGCAGTAGCATTGGTACCAACATCCACCCGTGTTTCCTGAGAACCATCATCTGAACCATGGATGACAATAACACCTGCTGCATTAGGAGTAATGGTTTCAAAAACCTGTTGAGAATAAGTAGCATTTACAGCAAAGAGTTCATCAGTCAATACAATATCACCCTTAGTTTCAGCCACAATCTCATCACCAGCAGAAGAAGGTGTAGTAGTTACATCATCGTCAACTACTTCAGAATCAGTAGTTAGAGCAGTATCACTGGGGATAACAGGAGGAGTAACAGAAGCATCAGTAGTAACAATCTCCTCATTAACAATTGAATCAGTGGAACCATCAACCATTTCATTCCCAGTATCATCAGCCACAGTAGGTTCATTAACAGCTGTATCTGGACCAGTACTAGTAGCATCAGAAGGCTCGCCAGTACCAGCCACAGCACCAGTAGATACGACATCAGTTGCCCTGCTAAGATCTGAAACAATGAAACAAGTTTTTTTTAACATTAGTAGAATCAAATAAATCTGACTCAACAATTGCATCTGATGTTGGTCTCTGGAGATAAACTTGTGTTTTAGTTAGCCCTTCGATTGAGACAGAGTATGGTGTCTATAAGTGCAACTGTGACTCGCTGACTCATTGGCAACACATGATGACTCAGATAGTGTAAGAGTTTTAGCTGGTATAGATATGTTAGTGTGACTCTTACCATGATCTAAGTTAAAAGTGGGCTGAGCAGTAGCATGAGCTAGTTCAACACGATGAGGACCCAGCTTAAGTCTGCTTTGGGGGTCATGTATGTTCTCTGCTGGTTGTACTGTTAGCAGAGGATATTTCTTGAAGTACAGTTTTGAAAAATGTGGGAGTGCCTGGTTAGAAGAGTATAGGTTGCTACTCCTCTTAACACTAGTTTTGAATCCAGTCAGCTTAACAACATTTAAGTCAGCAGATAAAAGATTTTGAATTATGTTAGTTATTTTTGTTGTTTGGTCTAGAGACGCACCATGTTCCATAGCAGCAACGTTTTCAGGTGCAGCAGTTGACACTGGTGCAACCTCCCCTATGGCATGCTTGGATCTAGCTTTAGCACGTTTAGATTTGCCTGTTACCAAGAAATAGATGAGCAACGGATTCCAATACTAGAAGTGGGTAGTCAGTATATAAGACTAGGGTTGTTCTTTATTATCAGAGAGCACTAGATTCTAATACAACTACTGCATTACCAGTATATGTGACGGTGGCTGTTCTAGTTGTGGTAGCTGGTTGTTTCTTTCGTGCAGCTGGCTTGCGCTGAGCTCCCTCCCCCTTAGCTGGTGCACTACCAGAGGTAGTCGTTTGGGTAGCTCCACCTCGAGTAGCTAGATACTCGAGCATTGCTGGTGTCAGACCAGCATATGGAGCAGCTGGTTTCTCTTTAGTCATTCCCCTTTGCTTTAATGGTAGTTCGATTGAAAGATCAGTAATTTGGTTATAAGCATCACCCAGCTCGTTTTCAAAAACAAGGCTTAAAAACCTTGGGAAGGGGATCAAATGTGTGCGTTTTGGTGTAAGCACCATTTCCCTTAACCTCAAATAGATCTCAGCAGCATAGTCAGTATTGCAGTTGAACAGCAACCCATGACCTATCTTAAGCTCAAAGTTCGAGAACTGGTCAAAACTTCCAGATTTCTGGCTGGTGAATTGTGTCAGCAAACCAAAGAAATAATAACACAATGGTGGCATGTGCTTCCTCAACAGGCTGTGGGCCACAGCACCAGCATATCTAATAACCTCACTTGGTAGTGAATTGACAAATGGTCCACCGGGCAATTGTAAAGCTTGCCGGATAGCATCAACAGTGATGGAGCAGTTTAGGGTTTTAGTAACCATGCCACGAACACATGGAGTACCCTGTTGAGTGTTGGCTATCGTAGCCGTATACCAAAATCTACCTAAACAGGTCGGATAGAATCTGGACGGAATGCCAGTGATGGATCTAGCGAGTGGAGATTGCCTCACGTAATCAATCAAAGTCTCATAGCCCATGTTGGCTTTAGACTTAGGGATAGAGAGAGCATGATCAGCATTGCCTTTAGATAGGTGAATTTGATCGTGTTCTGGTGCAGTATCAGCCTTTACAAGACTTGGTTGCAGAGCAAACAATGATGTCGGTTCATTGTGCTCTTCCGGTGCCGGTGGTGGTGGTTGTTGTTCTGGTTGTTATTATTGTTGTTGTTGTTGTTTCTGTAGTTGTTCCTCTGGTTGATGCTCAATGGGTTGTGATTGTTGTTGGTCTGCCATTTATGAAGATTGAAGATGAATGTTTTGAATGTTTGAAGATTTGGGAATTTTTAGAGAAAAAGGTGAGTTTTGAAAGTTTAATAACCGAAGGTTATTATGGAAAATGAATCACCCTATTTAACCTTTCGTATTGGTAAAAAAATGCAGGAGAGAGAAAATGGCAACTGTCATCTGCAGGCGCATAGGCAGATTTGACAGTCTGGCACGTTTTTGAGGGGACATCAGACTGTTGACATGACGTATAATCGGCTTGAACACTCATCACTCCCATTAGGCATTAAATGCGGTAGGTTTTAATTCAAAATTGAAGTTAAAGACCACAAAGTAAAGTTTGTAGTAAATACAAAAATTCTTTTGTTACATTTAATATGTTGTGTATTTAATTTAAATCATTGGGATTAAATGAGGTTCAGTTTTAAGGTATCAATTTAATGTTGTGAGCAATTTAGAGTTCAAGCATACCAACAAAGTTGTTGAACTAGGCACACCAACAAAGTTGTCTTTTATTTTAGAGTTCAAGCATACCCAGCTCAGAGATGAGGTAGTTAAAACGTTTCTAATCTAAGGGCTTTGTGAAAAGATCTGCTAACTGCTGGTGTGTTGAAATGAAGTGAAGCTCCACATCTCTTTTTTGAACATGATCCCTTATGAAGTGATATCGAACATCAATGTGCTTTGTCCTTGAGTGCATCACAGGATTGTTGGTAATGGCAATTGCACCAGTGTTGTCATAGTAGATTGGAGTTTTTGTAACATGAACAACATAGTCCTTCAGTTGGCTTTGCATCCATAGTACTTGAGCAGTACAACTCCCAGCAGAAACATATTCTGCCTCAGCAGTAGATGTAGACACAGTATTTTTCTTTTTGCTCGTCCAGCTGACTAGCCTACCACCCAGTAACTGGCAACCACCAGTAGTACTTTTCCTGTCTATTTTACATCCTGCACAATCAGCATCTGAATACCCAATTAGTTCAAAATCCTGGTCTTTGGGATACCAAAGACCACGATTGGTAGTACCTTTCGATACCTAAATATCCTTTTTACTGCCAGCAAATGTGACTCTTTAGGATCAGCTTGATATCTGGCACAGAGACATGTGGCAAGCATAATATCTGGTATGTTGGCTGTGAGATAAAGTAGGGACCCAATCATACCTCTATATTTAGTGATATTGACTGGTTCACCATTGGAATCATCATCTATTTTGAAGGATGCTGCCATTAGAGTCCCTATATCTTTTAAACAGATCAGACCAAATTTATTTAACATATCATTGATATATTTATCTTGACTTATAAAAATTCCATCATCAAGTTGTTTAATTTGCAAACCTAAAAAGTATTGCAAATCTCTTTGTAAACTCATTTCATATGTCTTTGACATAAGTTTTGAAAACTTTTGACAATGTTTTTCATTTGTAGAACCATAAATAATATCATCCACATATATATGTACCCGCAAGAGATCACCATCAATCTCTTTTGAGAATAGAGTGGTATCAATTATTCCAACTTTAAAACCTAAACCAGTGAGATACACATGAAGTGTCTCATACCATGCTCTTGGTGCCTGTTTCAGGCCATATAGAGCTTTGTCTAACTTGTAGACTTGGTCTTTATATTTACTGCTTACAAAACCAGGTGGCTACTTGACATAGACTTCCTCTTGTAGCTTCCCATTTAGAAAAGCATTTAACATCCATCTGGAATACCCTAAAGTTCATCTTAGCAGCATATGCCAAGAATAATCTGATAGCTTCCATCCTAGCCACTGGTGCATATGTCTCTTCATAATCCAATCCTTCTTCCTTTCTAAACCCTTGAGCTACCAATCTAGCTTTGTTTCTGACCATAATCCCATCTTCATCCATCTTATTCTTAAACATCCACTTGGTACCAATGATCTTCTTTGATTTATCATCAGGTTTAGGTACCAATGTCTAAACTTTATTCCTATCAAGCTGGAAGATCTCTTCTTGCATAGCTCCTGCCCAGCTAGGATCCTTCATTGCTTTATCAGGACACGTAGGTTCAATGGTAGACACAAAATTCACATGCATACAAAAGTTGCTGGTTGCATGTCTCCTTATCTTAACACCACTAGCCAGATTACCAATAATCTGCTCAATTAGATGCTCCTTTGTCCATCTAGTGTTATGAACAGGTAAGCATGTTGTGGAACACACAACATCTTGATCATCGGCTGGTTCAGTAGTATGTACAGCAGTAGAAGACAGCTGTTCATTTTGACTGAAACCAGTACTAGCTTGTGATCCTTCAGAACCAGTAGACCTTTGCTCAATTTATAGAACTTCAGTAGAGCCAGTAGGTCCATATGGTTTAGACATAAATGGAACAGAATATTCCATCTCATCTTCAGACAACCAGCAGCATGGATTGGAGAAGGAATGTCTGCTGGTTCTAATTCATCATTAAGAGTTTGCTGAGTAGGCTCTTCAAATAGTAACTCTTCATCTTCTTGAGTAGAAGGTGAATTGGGGGCAGTTTCATCAAATGTAACATTAATGGATTCTTCAAAACAGCCCCTCCTTTTGTTGTAGACCCTATATGCCTTTGACAGGTAGGAATATTCAAGAAATATTCCTCATCAGCTTTAGCATCAAATTTACCAAGCTGGTCACTATTGTTTAGAATGTAATAGGGAGTGCCAAATACATGAAGAAATGAAATTGAGGGTCTTCTTCCTTTGAGAACTTCATAAGCAGTCTTCTGATGTCTTTTCACAATTAAAGATCTATTTTGGGTAAAACAAGCAGTATTCACAGCTTCTACCCAATATGAATTTTTCAACCCAGACTCAGCCAACATAGATCTTGCTGCTTCAATGAGAGTTATGTTTCTTCTTTCTCCAACACCATTTTATTGAGGTGTTCTTACAGCAGAAAAGTTATGTGAAATACCTTTGTCAGCACAAAATTCTTCCAATGTTGCATTTCTGAATTTTGTACCATGATCACTTATATATATATATATATATATATATATATATATATATATATATATATATATATATATATATATATATATATATATATATTGTCCATTCAATAGTTCCATTCTTTTGATAAAATTGATAATTTCATCAGCAGGTTCACTCTATTACTTCAAAAAGAATACCCAAGTGTATCTGGAATATTCATCAACAATAACCAGTGTATACTTCTTCCCACTACAGCTGGCCACATTAACAGGACTAAAAAGATCCATATGAAGTAAGTGAAATGGTTTCTCAATAGATGAAATTTGCTTTGACTTGAATGAAGCATGATGATTCTTTCCCTTTTCACAACCAGGACACAATCTGTCCTTCACATAAGACATTGTGGGTAGCCCAGACATCAAACTTTTACTTGATAATTTGTGAATATCTTTGAAGTTGAGATATGAGAGTCTCTTGTGCCATAACCACTTGAGGTTATCTGCTGCCTTTGAATAAAAATAAGTATCAGTTGTTGTGACTGATGTGTTCATGTCAATTTGATACATGTTCTCTTGTCTTTTTGCTGTTTAGCAGTGGCTTCCCTGTCTTATCAAAAATAGTGCTAATTTTCCTTCTGAATTGGATTATCTTACTTTTGCTTGTCAGTTGGCTTATGCTGACTAAATTGTGTTTAAGCCCAACGACATATGCCACATTTGAAAATGTAACATTCTCATTTGTTAAACTACCAAAATCCTTTGTATAACCCAATGAATTATCTCCATATGAAACAACTGGACCACCCTTTTCTTGATAGTCCATTAGTAGGTACTTACATCCGGTCATATGTCTCGAACATCCACTGTCGAGATACTAGATTTGCTTGTTTCGAATGCCCTACACCGTAGCTAAGAGATTAGTTATTTTTGGGAACCCATTCAAGGATAGGTTCTGGAAGGGTCATTTTTGATGATCTCTTCCTTTCTGCTGGTCTGCTTGAAGAGACAACAGCAGATGGGGGTTGGGTTTGAGTACACTTATTGGCCAAGTGAAACTTGCTGCCACATTTGTCACATTTTCTCACTTTTGGTCTTGGTGACTGGTCGTACACAGACTTAATAGGGGCAGTAAGGTTAGTCTGCTTTCTGCTTTAGCTGCAATGAGCTGGTCAAGCTTAACAGTCATTATCTCAGTGATAGATGACCCAGCACTCGATTCCACGATTTGGTTTACTTTAGCTTTTGCCTTAAGGGCAGCTTTTTTCTTAGAACCCGTACCATAATGATAGGTCAGATCATGTTGAGATTAGAAGATGTGACGAGTTTGAATGAGATTCGGTAAGTAAGGAGTAGACTCGGTAATATATAGATTAGGTAAAATTTACATTCCACGGCTTCTAGAACTCAGTTACAATACAATGGCTATCTAATTAGGACTACATAGGTTTCTTATATAGCCCTCTTCTAAGGAACCTTCATTTAAGCATGTTTCACATTAACACTATACAACTTTGGGGTCCTAACAATCTCCCCCTTAATGTTAAATGTGAAATTTACAATATAATCCTATTTAGTAATCTTGAGAGGTCCAAATGTTAGTTTCCATCGTGTGCCATCTGGTTTTGAAACTTCAACTTGATTTTCTGAAATTTGCTTAGAAGGTTTTCAGACACCCCACGCTTTTCTTGGATCTCCCTCATGTAATGGATATTCATCCATTTCTTTAAAATACCTTCTTTTTCTTTGGCCACGAAGAATCTCTAACTATCTAGTACGGATCCGTTTCAGATGATCTCTGATATGCTTTATGAACTCTCCAAGACACATTTTCATGTCAATGTCATCAAACTTGCTTTGACGTATTTTAAGATACTTCAGTGCAGCCTTGAGTGTACCATCTGAATATTTATTTAACTCTTCAGTGCGGATGAACACTTTTTCTTTCTGAGAATTCACAAAAACAAACCCTTCGGGTTCGAATTGCATTTGAAACATTCCCATATCCTTCAGTCCAATTTGGAAATCTTCACGTCTCATCAGTTCGATTATCTCCATCATGTATCTTTTCACAGCTTCCAAAGCTTGAGCCTTAGCAAATGGTCGAATGGTGATGATACTGAGGTAGTTGTAGATGTGAATGATGTCAAGCATGTCTAGATTATAGAAATCAGCTTCTGTGAACTTGTACTCCTTCTCATCTTCTCTAATAACATGGAACTGACTGATGACGTCTCTTTTCTCACTTATATCTACTCCAACTATAGTAATCTTGTCATAACCCGTCCTTAACCATAAGAACGAGTTAGATAATGTATGATTTCATTGCGAGGTATTGACCTCTATATGCGATATTTTTAAAAGAACAACTGCATTTATTTTACATTACAAACCATAACTCTTATTTTAATACAAGTTTTAGACAATATAAAGATGATTATCGTTTGGCGATAATCTTAGGCTTACAAACTTTACATGTGATGATAACAATACGATTTCCATCATATTTTACATTACAAATCCTCCGATATGCAGTTTTATTTTTGACACAAATATGCATACTCAAGATCTTGTTTAAATTCAACATGTTGCAGCGGAAGCTTCTAATTATCACCTGAGAATGAACATGCTTAAAACGTCAACATAAAGTTGGTGAGATATAGGTTTAATGCCGGCAGCAATATATATATATATATAGACCACAAGATTTCATATATAAACATTTTAATAAAAATATTCTAAGTGGTTGAGCACTTGGTAACCATACTTAACATTTAATCACGTCGCATATTCCCTTTATTATGAAATCTTACTACACCGTACCAAGTGTAGTCACAAAACGAAGTACTGTGCAACCGTTGAATACTGGTCGTCCAGTCCGGTTGGGGTTGTCAGGCCCGATAGATCTATCAACAGGATTCGCATTTACAATACCGCTGTAAATAATAGTTACCAAGCTACAGGGAAGTATGCCAGTGGTACAACTCAACGTAGAATATATTTTTCAGTTACTTGTGTCCATAACATAAAACATAAAATACATGTATTCTCATCCCGAAATATTTAGAGTTTAAAAGTGGGACTATATACTCACTTTTGTCTTGAAGATATGTAATTTCGACTTGGTCTCCGATTGATATCACGAACCTATCCATATATAATATATCAATACCTTTTCTTTTTAAACAATCGTCACATATATATACTTATAATACTTTTAATAATTCCTTAGTCCGTAGTTAGCAGTCCGATGTTAGTAATTCAATTTTAATGGTTCATATTTAGGTGTTTAATAAATAAATAAAACCCCCATCAAAATAAATAAAACCCCATCGTATTTGTATTGGTCGGGATTAATCTTGACCCACGGTACCGGTGTTGTCAAATGACGTGTTGCGTACATAAAGTACCGGTGTTGTCAAATGACGTGTTGCGTACAATCATGGGATCTTATGATTAATCTTCTCGTATTGTTTACGGGTGGTCCTAAAATATATAAAATTAAATTATGAGTACATATATATAAAATATCATGTTATTTTAGAAATATGTGATTCATTTAATTTTTCTCCAATTATTTTCGTGGCTAAACTAGTTTTGGATATCCGATCTTGTTTTGGTCATAGTTTCTTCGTTACAACTCCGTTTTCGTTGGTTCAACTTGCCAAGTCCTTGGATCGAGTCCCTCTTTAAGAATATAAACTGTAAATACCTTAGTTTGTATTCGAAATCACAGGTCATAGGTCAAACTTTGGTGAAACTTATGAAGTTGATCATTTTCCATCATGTAAACAACCTTAAATGATTATTTTTCTAAAAATACTTATACTTTGAGTTAAATCATGAAATTTTTATGTGTTAACATATTCATAAGAAATATCATTTTTCTAGAATATAAACCTCCAATTCAAAGTTCAAGATGGTTTTTAATTATCCAACCCAAAACAGCCCCCGGTTGCATTCCGACGTCGTAAATTCAGTTTTTTAAGGTGTTCTTTGAAAAACCAAGTTATACCTTGTTAAATTAGCATATATTTATGATATATTACAGGTCTTGAAGTATTTTAAAAGTTAAGTTAGAAGGATCTATTTAGTTTGCAAACAAGTTTGAAAACATTCAAACTATGTTCTTGTTGTTAAAATTTTATACCATAAAATAAGATAGCTATATATATATGAATCGAATAAGGTTATGAACAAAGTTACTACCTCAAGTTACTTGGACAAGATTGCTGTAAAAGAGAAGTAAAAACCTAGAACCAAAAGAGTGATGGAATTGGATGAAAGATTGGAAGTAAGCTTGTGTTCTTGGAAGGATTCTTGAAGTGTTTTTGTAAGGGTTTTCTTATGATGATTAAGTGATGTTTTTGGAACTAGATCTTCATGGTTGTGAGCTGAGATGGTTAAGGGGTTTAAGGCTCATGAAAGTGTGTGTGTTTAGCTAGAAAATGGAAGTGAAAATGAATCAAAATGGAGTACTCCTTGCCCTTTAAAAAAACGTGAATGGGGGGAGACAAAGACAAGTTTTCCTTTTGTTATTTTGTATGACTTTCAATGCTAGCATCCAATTTCTAATTACCTTATACATAAGGCATGAACAAGGGCTGGTTGGTGGTGATTTGATGTGTATATACCAATAGTAAATACGTATAGAAGCTAGGTATGATACGGGTACATATACCCTAGATATACGTATAGAAATCTTGTGAAAACGGAACGAGAATTCAAATATAGCTATCTTTTGTGAATATACTTATATTGTTTTATGTATTTAAGTCCTTAAAAGTGATTAAATACATTACATATACGATATATGTATAAACATTATAGGTCATAAGTATTTATGTCAAATAACGTTACGTATGGTTATCGTTTTGAAAACTTAAGTTAGTAGTTTCAAAATATACTTATAACTTATTGTTATTAATACAAAATGAGGTATTAAAACATCCTTAGATCATGTTAAATATGTATATATACATATATATACACAAACGTATAATTATCATATGTTATATAGTTCGTGATATCATCGGTCAAACTAGACGGTCAAACGTTGTGTAAAACTCATTTCAAAAACGTAAATCTCAACAATTTGGATTGCTTATCATGTTGGTAAGGTTTAATTTATGTAAATATTAATCTTATAAGTATAGAACGATCGAAAAAAGTGCGGGTCATTACAGTACCTACCCGTTAAATAAATTTCGTCCCGAAATTTTAAAATTGTACCTATTTTGCGTCATCGAGAAACAATTGTGGATACTTTTGTTTCATCTGATCCTCTCGTTCCCAAGTAAATTTAGGACCTCTTCGAGCATTCCAACAAACCTTAACGATCGGTATGTTGCTCTGCTTGAGCTGTTTAACTTCACGGTCCATGATTTCGACTGGTTCTTCTACGAATTGTAATTTCTCGTCAACTTGGATTTCTTCTAGAGGAATGGTGAGGTCTTCCTTTGCAAGACACTTCTTAAGGTTCGAGACGTGAAATGTATTATGTACTCCGGCGAGTTGTTGTGGTAACTCGAGTCGATAAGCTACCGGTCCAATGCGTTCGATGATCTTGAACGGGCCTACATATCTTGGGTTCAGTTTACCCCTTTTTCCAAAACGTATTACACCTTTCCAAGGTGACACCTTTAGCATAACCATGTCACCGATCTGAAACTCTAATGGTTTCCTTCAGATATCGGCGTAGCTCTTTTGGCGACTACGGGCCGTTCTCAATCTCTCCTTGATTTGTACTATCTTCTCAGTCGTTTCATGTATGATCTCGGGACCAGTTAATTGTCGATCTCCTACTTCATTCCAACAAATAGGAGATCTACACTTCCTTCCGTACAATGCTTCGAATGGCGCAGCTTTAATGCTCGCATGATAACTATTATTATACGAGAATTCTGCTAATGGTAGATATTTATCCCATCCGTTTCCAAAATCGATCACACATGCCCTGAGCATGTCTTCAAGAGTCTGAATCGTTCTTTCACTCTGCCCGTCGGTTTGCGGATGATATGCGGTGCTCATATCCAAACGAGTTCCTAGGGCCTCCTGTAGTGATTGCCAGAACTTTGATGTAAATCTACTATCCCGATCGGATATAATGGAAATAGGTATTCCATGCCTTGAAACAATTTCCTTTATGTATAATCGTAATAGTTTCTCCATTCTATCTGTTTCCTTTATAGGCAAGAAATGTGCAGATTTAGTGAGACGGTCAACTATTGCCCAAATGGTGTCATAACCCCAGGCAGTCTTAGGTAATTTTGTGATGAAATCCATGGTAATACCATCCCATTTCCATTCTGAAATTTCTGGTTGTTGAAGTAATCCTGACGGCTTCTGGTGTTCTGCTTTGACTTTGGAACAAGTTAAACATTCCCCAACATATGTTGCAACGGCTGTCTTCAAATTAGGCCACCAATAATGCGTCTTAAGATCTTGATACATCTTTCCAACTCCAGGATGTATCGAGTATCTTGTCTTATGTGCCTCATTCAATATTAACTTTCTTAATCCACCCAACTTTGGTACCCAAATACGGTTTGCAAAATATCGAATTCCATCTTCCCGTATAACGAGTTGCTTCTCATACTTCTTCATTATTTCATTTCCTATATTTTCTTTAGTAAGTGCTTCTCGTTGAACTTCTTTGATTTGTGAGTTGAGATTCATGCGAATTTTTATGTTCATCGCTCGTACTCGAATTGGTTCTCGTTCCTTTCTGCTTAGTGCGTCAGCCACCACATTCGCTTTCTCGGGATGATAACGAATTTCACAATCATAGTCGTTTATTAACTCGACCCACCTACGTTGCCTCATGTTCAGCTGTTTCTGATCAAAAATATGTTGAAGGCTTTTATGATCAGTAAACACAGTGCATTTAACCCCATACAAGTAGTGTCTCCATATCTTCAATGCAAACACGACTGCTCCCAGTTCTAGATCATGCGTCGTATAATTCCGCTCATGAATCTTCAATTGTCGGGATGCGTATGCAATAACTTTCTTCCGTTGCATAAGAACGCAACCAAAACCTTGTCGCGAAGCGTCACAATATATTTCAAAATCATCGTTCCCTTCTGGTAACGATAAAATAGGCGCCGTAGTTAACTTCTTCTTTAGTAATTGAAATGCACTCTCCTGCTCAGAGGTCCATTCATATTTCTTCCCTTTTTGCGTTAACGCTGTCAACGGCTTAGCTATTCGGGAAAAATCTTGAATAAACCTTCTATAATAACCTGCTAAACCCAAAAATTGGCGTATCTGCGTTGGTGTCTTAGGAGTCTCCCATTTTTCAATGGCTTCAATTTTTGCTGGATCAACCTGAATTCCTTTGCTACTAACAACGTGCCCAAGAAATTGCACTTCTTTCAACCAGAAAGCACATTTAGAAAATTTAGCATATAGCTGTTCTTTTCTCAACAACTCTAATATCAACCTTAAATGCTGCTCATGCTCTTGCTCACTCTTGGAATAGATAAGAATATCATCAATGAAAACGATAACAAACTTATCTAAATACGGACTACAAACTCGATTCATGAGGTCTATGAATACAGCTGGCGCATTTGTCAACCCAAACGGCATGACCAAAAATTCGTAATGACCATAACGTGTCCGAAAAGCAGTTTTCGGTATATCTTCTTCTTTGACGCGTAATTGATGATAGCCCGATCTTAGGTCAATTTTCGAGTACACACATGATCCTTGGAGTTGATCAAATAAGTCGTCAATTCTCGGTAGTGGATACCGATTCTTGATAGTTAACTTATTTAATTCACGATAATCTATACACATCCTAAAAGATCCATCTTTCTTTTTAACAAATAAAATTGGAGCTCCCCACGGTGAAGTACTTGGTCGTATGAATCCACGATCCAGTAATTCTTTTAACTGACTCTGAAGTTCTTTTAACTCAGACGGTGCAAGTCTATATGGAGCACGAGCCACTGGTGCAGCTCCTGGTACTAAATCTATTTGAAATTCCACAGATCTAAATGGAGGTAATCCCGGCAACTCTTCCGGAAAAACTTCAGGAAAATCTCTTGCCACAGGCACGTCGTTGATGCACTTCTCTTTTTCTTTCTTTTCGACTTTATTAACATGTGCTAGAATAGCATAACATCCCTTTTCTAAATACTTCTTGGCTTTCAAACAACTAATGAGTTTTAGCTTTGAATTACCATTCTCTCCATAAATCATCACCGGCATTTTATCCTTACCAGGAATGCGAATTGCCTTCTTGGCACACACAACTTCAGCTCCTACTTTGGACATCCAGTCCATGCCGACTATTACATCAAAACTTCCTAATTCTACGGGTATCAAGTCAATTTTAAATGTTTCTCCGGCTAAATTTATTTTACAATCACGGAAAATTTTATCGGCTTTAATTAGTTTACCATTAGCTAACTCAATCATGTACTTAGCATCTAGAGGTAATGATGAACAATTCAATTTAGCGTAAAAGCCTCTACTCACGTAACTTCTATCGGCACCAGTATCAAATATAATAGATGCGGATAAGTTATTAATGGTAAACGTACCCGTAACAAGCTCCGGGTCTTCACACGCCTCTCTAGCATTAATAACAAATGCTCTTCCACGTGCAGATCCATTATTCTTCTCTGGATTCGGACACTGGCTCTTATAGTGACCTTGTTTTCCACACCCATAACAAGTAATGGTAGCCAAAGCAGTTCTATTTGCATTGGTGGCAGGAGTCTTGGTACCATTTGTATTTGTAACGAGAGCCCTACAATCTTCAGCAAGATGACCCTTTCGATTACATTTGTTGCATACCACATTACAGTAGCCAGAGTGATTTTTGTGGCATCGGTTACATAAAGGATTTTGTCCTTTGTAACCAAAGCTTAAACCACTACCCGCACCTTGCGTGATTTCTTGTTTCTTAAAAGATTGTTGTTGGTTACCTCGATCATAATTTCCATTCCACTTTCTTTTGTTACCTGATACCTTCACATCAGTATTGGATACTTTCTTATCCATGATGACCTGATCCATTAGCTCGTTTGCCATGGTTATAGCTTCATGAATTGTCTTAGGTTTCGATGCTGTAACATTTGCCTTGACCTTTTTGGGCAAACCATCTTTGTACATTTCAATCTTCCGTTCTTCGGTTGGAACCAATTCAGGACATAGCAAAACTAATTCCATGAATCGCTGATTGTAGTTGGTGATTTCAGTACCAACAACCTTCAGACTTCGTAATTCATCTTCCAACTTCCTAACCTCGTTCCTTGGACAATACTCATTGATTAACATTAATTTGAATTCTTCCCATGGGGTATCATAAGCTACATCTCCTCCTACAGCCTTCACATAATTTTTCCACCACGTGAGTGCACTATCTTGTAAAGTGCACGATGCATACTTGGTCATGTCCTTTTCAACACAACCACTGATTTTAAACACAGTCTCCATCTTTTCTATCCACCGGGTTAAACCGATCGGTCCTTCCGTTCCACTGAATGATGAGGGCTTGCAAGCTTGAAAAGTGTTGTAGGTACATCCTACACGAGGATTTGGGTTAACTGCAGCAGCTCTTGCAGCTTCGACCCATAACATTCTGTCGTTCACTCGCTGGTTGATGAATTCCTCGACTTCTTGTTCCGTCATTCGATTCAATCGCGCCATTTCCTAATGAAAGAAAATAATTATTCACATGGAATATTATAGATGTAGTGTGTATTTATAGTACATTATAGCTTGTTAACAATATGAACCAGGTATTATTATAAAAGCCTTTTCTTCTTATTAGCATTTTATAATTATATCTAGGGTAGTACCTACCCGTTAATGTTCATACTTAATAGCTTAGTACAGAACCAATTACTACAATCTAAATAATACTTAACCATGGAAAATTATTGCATTTCATACTTCACTATTTTACATATGCTTATCTTACATCGAACATTAAGCAAACCACACTAATAATATTATACAAAACATTATATGATCCCATGGTTTAATACGGCAGCGCATCGTTTGGTCTATTTTCTAGGACGTTTAGGTTCAAGGAATGGCCTAACGCTTATCCTAGCTGTGAAATGTCCCGTTCTTATTGATTAAAAACGTTCCATATTAATTGATTTCGTTGCGAGGTTTTGACCTCTATATGAGACGTTTTTCAAAGACTGCATTCATTTTTAAACAAACCATAACCTTTATTTCATCAATAAAGGTTTAAAAAGCTTTACGTAGATTATCAAATAATGATAATCTAAAATATCCTGTTTACACACGACCATTACATAATGGTTTACAATACAAATATGTTACAACAAAATAAGTTTCTTGAATGCAGTTTTTACACAATATCATACAAGCATGGACTCCAAATCTTGTCCTTATTTTAGTATGCAACAGTGGAAGCTCTTAATATTCACCTGAGAATAAACATGCTTTAAACGTCAACAAAAATGTTGGTGAGTTATAGGTTTAACCTATATATATCAAATCGTAACAATAGACCACAAGATTTCATATTTCAATACACATCCCATACATAGAGATAAAAATCATTCATATGGTGAACACCTGGTAACCGACAATAACAAGATGCATATATAAGAATATCCCCATCATTCCGGGACACCCTTCGGATATGATATAAATTTCGAAGTACTAAAGCATCCGGTACTTTGGATGGGGTTTGTTAGGCCCAATAGATCTATCTTTAGGATTCGCGTCAATTAGGGTGTCTGTTCCCTAATTCTTAGATTACCAGACTTAATAAAAAGGGGCATATTCGATTTTGATAATTCAACCATAGAATGTAGTTTCACGTACTTGTGTCTATTTTGTAAATCATTTATAAAACCTGCATGTATTCTCATCCCAAAAATATTAGATTTTAAAAGTGGGACTATAACTCACTTTCACAGATTTTTACTTCGTCGGGAAGTAAGACTTGGCCACTGGTTGATTCACGAACCTATAACAATATATACATATATATCAAAGTATGTTCAAAATATATTTACAACACTTTTAATATATTTTGATGTTTTAAGTTTATTAAGTCAGCTGTCCTCGTTAGTAACCTACAACTAGTTGTCCACAGTTAGATGTACAGAAATAAATCGATAAATATTATCTTGAATCAATCCACGACCCAGTGTATACGTATCTCAGTATTGATCACAACTCAAACTATATATATTTTGGAATCAACCTCAACCCTGTATAGCTAACTCCAACATTTACATATAGAGTGTCTATGGTTGTTCCGAAATATATATAGATATGTCGACATGATAGGTCGAAACATTGTATACGTGTCTATGGTATCTCAAGATTACATAATATACAATACAAGTTGATTAAGTTATGGTTGGAATATATTTGTTACCAATTTTCACGTAGCTAAAATGAGAAAAATTATCCAATCTTGTTTTACCCATAACTTCTTCATTTTAAATCCGTTTTGAGTGAATCAAATTGCTATGGTTTCATATTGAACTCTATTTTATGAATCTAAACAGAAAAGTATAGGTTTATAGTCGGAAAAATAAGTTACAAGTCGTTTTTGTAAAGGTAGTCATTTCAGTCGAAAGAACGACGTCTAGATGACCATTTTAGAAAACATACTTCCACTTTGAGTTTAACCATAATTTTTGGATATAGTTTCATGTTCATAATAAAAATCATTTTCTCAGAATAACAACTTTTAAATCAAAGTTTATCATAGTTTTTAATTAACTAACCCAAAACAGCCCGCGGTGTTACTACGACGGCGTAAATCCAGTTTTACGGTGTTTTTCGTGTTTCCAGGTTTTAAATCATTAAGTTAGCATATCATATAGATATAGAACATGTGTTTAGTTGATTTTAAAAGTCAAGTTAGAAGGATTAACTTTTGTTTGCGAACAAGTTTAGAATTAACTAAACTATGTTCTAGTGATTACAAGTTTAAACCTTCGAATAAGATAGCTTTATATGTATGAATCGAATGATGTTATGAACATCATTACTACCTTAAGTTCCTTGGATAAACCTACTGGAAAAGAGAAAAATGGATCTAGCTTCAATGGATCCTTGGATGGCTCGAAGTTCTTGAAGCAGAATCATGACACGAAAACAAGTTCAAGTAAGATCATCACTTGAAATAAGATTGTTATAGTTATAGAAATTGAACCAAAGTTTGAATATGATTATTACCTTGTATTAGAATGATAACCTACTGTAAGAAACAAAGATTTCTTGAGGTTGGATGATCACCTTACAAGATTGGAAGTGAGCTAGCAAACTTGAAAGTATTCTTGATTTTATGAAACTAGAACTTTTGGAATTTATGAAGAACACTTAGAACTTGAAGATAGAACTTGAGAGGGATCACTTAGATGAAGAAAATTGAAGAATGAAAGTGTTTGTAGGTGTTTTTGGTCGTTGGTGTATGGATTAGATATAAAGGATATGTAATTTTGTTTTCATGTAAATAAGTCATGAATGATTACTCATATTTTTGTAATTTTATGAGATATTTCATGCTAGTTGCCAAATGATGGTTCCCACATGTGTTAGGTGACTCACATGGGCTGCTAAGAGCTGATCATTGGAGTGTATATACCAATAGTACATACATCTAAAAGCTGTGTATTGTACGAGTACGAATACGGGTGCATACGAGTAGAATTGTTGATGAAACTGAACGAGGATGTAATTGTAAGCATTTTTGTTAAGTAGAAGTATTTTGATAAGTGTATTGAAGTCTTTCAAAAGTGTATAAATACATATTAAAACACTACATGTATATACATTTTAACTGAGTCGTTAAGTCATCGTTAGTCGTTACATGTAAATGTTGTTTTGAAACCTTTAGGTTAACGATCTTGTTAAATGTTGTTAACCCAATGTTTATAATATCAAAAGAGATTTTAAATTATTATATTATCATGATATTATGATGTACGAATATCTCTTAATATGATATATATACATTAAATGTCGTTACAACGATAATCGTTACATATATGTCTCGTTTAAAAATCATTAAGTTAGTAGTCTTGTTTTTACATATGTAGTTCATTGTTAATATACTTAATGATATGTTTACTTATCATAGTATCATGTTAACTATATATATATATCCATATATATGTCATCATATAGTTTTTACAAGTTTTAACGTTCGTGAATCACCGGTCAACTTGGGTGGTCAATTGTCTATATGAAACATATTTCAATTAATCAAGTCTTAACAAGTTTGATTGCTTAACATGTTGGAAACATTTAATCATGTAAATATTAATCTCAATTAATATATATAAACATGGAAAAGTTCGGGTCACTACAGTACCTACCCGTTAAATAAATTTCGTCCCGAAATTTTAAGCTGTTGAAGGTGTTGACGAATCTTCTGGAAATAGATGCGGGTATTTCTTCTTCATCTGATCTTCACGCTCCCAGGTGAACTCGGGTCCTCTACGAGCATTCCATCGAACCTTAACAATTGGTATCTTGTTTTGCTTAAGTCTTTTAACCTCACGATCCATTATTTCGACGGGTTCTTCGATGAATTGAAGTTTTTCGTTGATTTGGATTTCATCTAACGGAATAGTGAGATCTTCTTTAGCAAAACATTTCTTTAAATTCGAGACGTGGAAAGTGTTATGTACAGCCGCGAGTTGTTGAGGTAACTCTAGTCGGTAAGCTACTGGTCCGACACGATCAATAATCTTGAATGGTCCAATATACCTTGGATTTAATTTCCCTCGTTTACCAAATCGAACAACGCCTTTCCAAGGTGCAACTTTAAGCATGACCATCTCTCCAATTTCAAATTCTATATCTTTTCTTTTAATGTCAGCGTAGCTCTTTTGTCGACTTTGGGCGGTTTTCAACCGTTGTTGAATTTGGATGATCTTCTCGGTAGTTTCTTGTATAATCTCCGGACCCGTAATCTGTCTATCCCCCACTTCACTCCAACAAATCGGAGACCTGCACTTTCTACCATAAAGTGCTTCAAACGGCGCCATCTCAATGCTTGAATGGTAGCTGTTGTTGTAGGAAAATTCTGCTAACGGTAGATGTCGATCCCAACTGTTTCCGAAATCAATAACACATGCTCGTAGCATGTCTTCAAGCGTTTGTATCGTCCTTTCGCTCTGCCCATCAGTTTGTGGATGATAGGCAGTACTCATGTCTAGACGAGTTCCTAATGCTTGCTGTAATGTCTGCCAGAATCTTGAAATAAATCTGCCATCCCTATCAGAGATAATAGAGATTGGTATTCCATGTCTGGAGACGACTTCCTTCAAATACAGTCGTGCTAACTTCTCCATCTTGTCATCTTCTCTTATTGGTAGGAAGTGTGCTGATTTGGTGAGACGATCAACTATTACCCAAATAGTATCAAAACCACTTGCAGTCCTTGGCAATTTAGTGATGAAATCCATGGTAATGTTTTCCCATTTCCATTCCGGGATTTCGGGTTGTTGAAGTAGACCTGATGGTTTCTGATGCTCAGCTTTGACCTTAGAACACGTCAAACATTCTCCTACGTATTTAGCAACATCGGCTTTCATACCCGGCCACCAAAAATGTTTCTTGAGATCCTTGTACATCTTCCCCGTTCCAGGATGTATTGAGTATCTGGTTTTATGAGCTTCTCTAAGTACCATTTCTCTCATATCTCCAAATTTTGGTACCCAAATCCTTTCAGCCCTATACCGGGTTCCGTCTTCCCGAATATTAAGATGCTTCTCCGATCCTTTGGGTATTTCATCCTTTAAATTTCCCTCTTTTAAAACTCCTTGTTGCGCCTCCTTTATTTGAGTAGTAATGTTATTATGAATCATTATATTCATAGATTTTACTCGAATGGGTTCTCTGTCCTTCCTGCTCAAGGCATCGGCTACCACATTTGCCTTCCCCGGGTGGTAACGAATCTCAAAGTCGTAATCATTCAATAATTCAATCCACCTACGCTGCCTCATATTCAGTTGTTTCTGATTAAATATGTGTTGAAGACTTTTGTGGTCGGTATATATAATACTTTTGACCCCATATAAGTAGTGCCTCCAAGTCTTTAATGCAAAAACAACCGCGCCTAATTCCAAATCATGCGTCGTATAATTTTGTTCGTGAATCTTCAATTGTCTAGACGCATAAGCAATCACCTTCGTTCGTTGCATTAATACACAACCGAGACCTTGCTTTGATGCATCACAATAAATCACAAAATCATCATTCCCTTCAGGCAATGACAATATAGGTGCCGTAGTTAGCTTTTTCTTCAATAACTGAAACGCTTTCTCTTGTTCATCATTCCATTCAAATTTCTTCCCTTTATGCGTTAATGCAGTCAAGGGTTTTGCTATTCTGGAAAAGTCTTGGATGAACCTTCTGTAGTAACCAGCTAGTCCTAAAAACTGGCGTATGTGTTTCGGAGTTTTCGGGGTTTCCCACTTTTCAACAGTTTCTATCTTTGCCGGATCCACCTTAATACCTTCTTTGTTCACTATGTGACCGAGGAATTGAACTTCTTCCAACCAAAATGCACACTTTGAAAACTTAGCGTACAATTCTTCCTTCCTCAATACTTCTAACACCTTTCTCAAATGTTCACCGTGTTCTTGGTCATTCTTTGAGTAAATAAGTATGTCATCAATGAAAACAATGACAAACTTGTCAAGGTATGGTCCACACACTCGGTTCATAAGGTCCATGAACACAGCTGGTGCATTAGTTAAACCAAACGGCATGACCATAAACTCGTAATGACCGTAACGTGTTCTGAAAGCAGTCTTTGGAATATCATCTTCTTTCACCCGCATTTGATGATACCCGGAACGTAAGTCAATCTTTGAATAAACAGACGAGCCTTGTAGTTGATCAAATAAGTCGTCGATTCTCGGTAGTGGGTAGCGGTTCTTGATGGTAAGTTTGTTCAACTCTCGGTAGTCGATACACAACCTGAATGTACCATCTTTCTTCTTGACAAACAAAACAGGAGCTCCCCACGGTGATGTGCTTGGTCGAATGAAACCACGCTCTAAAAGTTCTTGTAATTGGCTTTGCAGTTCTTTCATCTCGCTGGGTGCGAGTCTGTAAGGAGCACGAGCTATTGGTGCAGCTCCTGGTACAAGATCTATTTGAAATTCAACGGATCGATGTGGGGGTAATCCCGGTAATTCTTTCGGAAATACATCGGGAAATTCTTTTGCAATGGGAACATCATTGATGCTCTTTTCTTCAGTTTGTACTTTCTCGACGTGTGCTAGAACAGCATAGCAACCTTTTCTTATTAGTTTTTGTGCCTTCAAATTACTAATAAGATGTAGCTTCGTGTTGCCCTTTTCTCCGTACACCATTAAGGGTTTTCCTTTTTCTCGTATAATGCGAATTGCATTTTTGTAACAAACGATCTCCGCTTTCACTTCTTTCAACCAGTCCATACCGATTATCACATCAAAACTCCCTAACTCTACTGGTATCAAATCAATCTTAAATGTTTCGCTAACCAGTTTAATTTCTCGATTCTGACATATATTATCTGCTGAAATTAATTTACCATTTGCTAATTCGAGTAAAAATTTACTATCCAAAGGCGTCAATGGACAACTTAATTTAGCACAAAAATCTCTACTCATATAGCTTCTATCCGCACCCGAATCAAATAAAACGTAAGCAGATTTATTGTCAATAAGAAACGTACCCGTAACAAGCTCCGGGTCTTCCTGTGCCTCTACCGCATTAATATTGAAAACTCTTCCACGGCCTTGTCCATTCGTGTTCTCCTGGTTCGGGCAATTTCTAATAATGTGGCCTGGTTTTCCACATTTATAACAAACTACATTGGCATAACTTGCTCCGACACTACTTGCTCCGCCATTACTCGTTCCGACACCATTTGTTCCTTTCGTTCTATTAACCCCTGGTCCGTAGACCTCACACTTCGCCGCGCTATGACCATTTCTTTTACACTTGTTGCAAAATTTGGTGCAGAACCCCGAGTGATTCTTTTCACACCTTTGGCATAGTTGCTTCTGATTGTTGTTGTTGTTGCGGTTATTATTGTTGTTGGGATGATTGTTGTAGTTGCTGTTGTTGTTGTTGTTGTTGTTGTTGGGCCGTTTGTTGTAGTTGCGATTGATGTTGCGATTGTTGGGATAATTGTTGCGATTATTGTTGTAATTGCTGTTGTTGTTGTATTGGTGATTCTTATCACCGTTTTCCTCCCACTTTCTTTTGACTTGCTTCACATTGGCCTCTTCAGCAGTCTGTTCTTTAATTCTTTCTTCAATCTGGTTCACTAGTTTGTGAGCCATTCTACATGCCTGTTGTATGGAGGCGGGCTCGTGTGAACTTATATCTTCTTGGATTCTTTCCGGTAATCCTTTCACAAACGCGTCGATCTTCTCTTCCTCATCTTCGAATGCTCCCGGACACAATAGGCACAATTCTGTGAATCGTCTTTCGTACGTGGTAATATCAAATCCTTGGGTTCGTAACCCTCTAAGTTCTGTCTTGAGCTTATTGACCTCGGTTCTGGGACGGTACTTCTCGTTCATCAAGTGCTTGAATGCTGACCACGGTAGTGCGTACGCATCATCTTGTCCCACTTGCTCTAGATAGGTATTCCACCATGTTAACGCAGAACCTGTGAAGGTATGCGTAGCGTACTTCACTTTGTCCTCTTCAGTACACTTACTTATGGCAAACACCGATTCAACCTTCTCGGTCCACCGTTTCAATCCGATCGGTCCTTCGGTTCCATCAAATTCCAAAGGTTTGCAGGCAGTGAATTCTTTGTAGGTGCATCCTACACGATTTCCTGTACTGCTAGATCCAAGGTTATTGTTGGTATGTAGCGCAGCCTGTACTGCGGCTATGTTTGAAGCTAGAAAAGTACGGAATTCCTCTTCATTCATATTCACGGTGTGTCGAGTAGTCGGTGCCATTTCCTTCAAAATAGTTAAATGGAACAAGTTAATCATACAGAATATTAAGAGTAGTTAATAGTATTTCGTAGCATAATATGAACTCATTTATAAAAGCTTTTTCTTCATATTAGCATTTTATAAGTTTAAATTCGGGTAGTACCTACCCGTTAAGTTCATACTTAGTAGCTAATATACAATTCAACTACTACAATTCTATATGAAAAACTGATTATAATAATATTTCGCGTTCAAACTTTTATACAATATTTTACAAACTTACAATACCGCTTATTTTACATAAAGCATGAAATATAGCACACAATAACTTTGATACAAGATAGTTGTGAAGACAATTCTAGCTAGTACACAAGTCGTTCAGCAAAGGCAATAAAGACACGTAATTCATACGTCCAGAAACAAGTCATGCATTCTGGTTTTACTAGGACTACTTCCCATCCTTGGTCTTGTGCAACATAACCGTTATGGCCGTTGATAAGACAGCGTGTTGTAACGTCATCAAAGGGACGAGGGTTACGTAATGTCCAACAGTCCCGTAATAATCTAAAAACCTCATTTCTTACCCCAATTACCGACTCCGTCACTTGTGGAAACGTTTTGTTTAATAGTTGTAGCCCGATGTTCTTGTTCTCACTTTGGTGAGAAGCGAACATTACTAATCCGTAAGCATAACATGCTTCTTTATGTTGCATGTTAGCCGCTTTTTCTAAATCACGAAGTCCAATATTCGGATATATTGAGTCAAAATAATTTCTTAACCCGTTGCGTAAAATAGCATTTGGGTTCCCCGCAATATATGCGTCAAAGTAAACACATCGTAACTTATGGGTTTCCCAATGTGATATCCCCCATCTTTCAAACGAAAGTCTCTTATAAACCAAGACATTCTTGGAACGTTCTTCGAATGTCTTACAAACTGATCTCGCCTTAAATAGTTGTGCCGAAGAATTCTGGCCGACTCTAGACAAGATTTCATCAATCATGTCTCCGGGTAGGTCTCTTAAAATATTGGGTTGTCTATCCATTTTGTATTTTTAAACTGTAAAATAGACAAGAGTTAGATTCATAAAAAAAATACTTATTAATACAAGCAATTTTTACATATATCATAAAGCATAAGAACACTATATTCCATATATTACACCACACGAATACAACTATCTTATTCCGACTCGCTCGTTTCTTCTTCTTCGGTTTTGGTTCGTTTTGCCAAGTTTCTAGGGATATATGATGTTCCCCTAATACGAGCCGTCGTTGTCCACATTGGTTTAGAAAAACCTGGTGGTTTAGAGGTTCCCGGGTCATTGTTACAACTTAAGGACTTCGGGGGTTGACGATACATATAAAGTTCATCGGGGTTGGAATTAGATTTCTCTATTTTTATGCCCTTTCCCTTATTATTTTCTTTTGCCTTTTTAAATTCAGTTGGGGTAATTTCTATAACATCATCGGAATTCTCGTCGGAATCCGATTCATCGGAGAATTGGTAATCCTCCCAATATTTTGCTTCCTTGGCGGAAACACCATTGACCATAATTAACTTTGGTCGGTTGGTTGAGGATTTTCTTTTACTTAACCGTTTTATTATTTCCCCCACCGGTTCTATTTCTTCATCCGGTTCCGATTCTTCTTCCGGTTCCGATTCTTCTTCCGGTTCCGACTCTTCTTCCGGTTCCTCTTCGGGAACTTGTGAATCAGTCCACAAATCATTCCAATTTACATTTGACTCTTCATTATTATTAGGTGAGTCAATGGGACTTGTTCTAGAGGTAGACATCTATCACATAATATCAAACACGTTAAGAGATTAATATATCACATAATATTCATATGTTAAAAATATATAGTTTCCAACAAAAATGTTAAGCAATCATTTTTAAAGAAAACACGGTCGAAGTCCAGACTCACTAATGCATCCTAACAAACTCGATAAGACACACTAATGCAAATTTTCTGGTTCTCTAAGACCAACGCTCGGATACCAACTGAAATATCAATCTCAATTAATATATATAAACATGGAAAAGTTCGGGTCACTACAAGCTGTCTGCCTATATTTTGGCTGTGGGGCTGAAGAACTAGATGCCGGGATAGAACGAATAGGAATAGCGGGAATAGGGGTGGTAGTGTCTAGCGGAGTTGGTGCCACATCATCCTCACTAAACTCGGGATTTGAATTTTCTAATTCATTAGCTTTTCGTTTCTTTCCTAGTTCGAACTTGTCTTTCGTAATTTCCTGTATTTCTTCCTCGGGTTCACTTTCCTCCTCGGGTTCACTTTCCTCCTCGGGTTCACTTTCTTCCTCGGGTTCACTTTACGGTTTCTCTATAGTTGGTTCATCCGGAATTTGTGAGTCTTCCCCAAAGATATTATTTTCGTCATCGGATAGGTTAATGACTGAAACACCATCTGAAGATTCTGATTCGGAGTTGCTGAATGTGATAATAAGTTTTGAGCCCGACATCTATCACACAACAACTAACCCATTAGTACTACATAATATTTACATATAAATTTTAACCAACAATGATAAGCAATGGTTGTTAAATCAGATCCGGTCAAAGTCCAGACTTACTAATGTATTCTAACGACTTATCAGTTAGACACACTAATGCAAACCTGGTTCGCTAAGACCACCGCTCTGATACCACATGTCATAACCCGTCCTTAACCATAAGAACGAGTTAGATAACGTATGATTTCATTGCGAGGTATTGACCTCTATATGCGACATTTTTAAAAGAACAACTGCATTTATTTTACATTACAAACCATAACTCTTATTTTAATACAAGTTTTAGACAATATAAATATGATTATCGTTTGGCGATAATCTTAGACTTACAAACTTTACATGTGATGATAACAATACGATTTCCAACATATTTTACATTACAAATCCTCCGACATGCAGTTTTATTTTTGACACAAATATGCATACTCAAGATCTTGTTTAAATTCAACATGTTGCAGCGGAAGCTTCTAATTATCACCTGAGAATGAACATGCTTAAAACGTCAACATAAAGTTGGTGAGATATAGGTTTAATGCCGGCAGCAATATATATATAGACCACAAGATTTCATATATAAACATTTTAATAAAAATATTCTAAGTGGTTGAGCACTTGGTAACCATACTTAACATTTAATCACGTCGCATATTCCCTTTATTATGAAATCTTACTACACCGTACCAAGTGTAGTCACGAAACGAAGTACTGTGCAACCGTTGAATACTGGTCGTCCAGTCCGGTTGGGGTTGTCAGGCCCGATAGATCTATCAACAGGATTCGCGTTTACAATACCGCTGTAAATAATAGTTACCAAGCTACAGGGAAGTATGCCAGTGGTACAACTCAACGTAGAATATATTTTTCAGTTACTTGTGTCCATAACGTAAAACATAAAATACATGTATTCTCATCCCGAAATATTTAGAGTTTAAAAGTGGGACTATATACTCACTTTTGTCTTGAAGATATGTAATTTCAACTTGGTCTCCGATTGATATCACGATCCTATCCATATATAATATATCAATACCTTTTCTTTTTAAACAATCGTCACATATATATACTTATAATACTTTTAATACTTTTAATAATTCCTTAGTCCGTAGTTAGCAGTCCGATGTTAGTAATTCAATTTTAATGGTTCATATTTAGGTGTTTAATAAATAAATAAAACCCCCATCGAAATAAATAAAACCCCATCGTATTTGTATTGGTCGGGATTAATCTTGACCCACGGTACCGGTGTTGTCAAATGACGTGTTGCGTACATAAAGTACCGGTGTTGTCAAATGACGTGTTGCGTACAATCATGGGATCTTATGATTAATCTTCTCGTATTGTTTACGGGTGGTCCTGAAATATATAAAATTAAATTATGAGTACATATATATAAAATATCATGTTATTTTAGAAATATGTGATTCATTTAATTTTTCTCCAATTATTTTCGTGGCTAAACTAGTTTTGGATATCCGATCTTGTTTTGGTCATAGTTTCTTCGTTACAACTCCGTTTTCGTTGGTTCAACTTGCCAAGTCCTTGGATTGAGTCCCTCTTTAAGAATATAAACTGTAAATACCTTAGTTTGTATTCGAAATCACAGGTCATAGGTCAAACTTTGGTGAAACTTATGAAGTTGATCATTTTCCATCATGTAAACAACCTTAAATGATTATTTTTCTAAAAATACTTATACTTTGAGTTAAATCATGAAATTTTTATGTGTTAACATATTCATAAGAAATATCATTTTTCCAGAATATAAACCTCCAATTCAAAGTTCAAGATGGTTTTTAATTATCCAACCCAAAACAGCCCCCGGTTGCATTCTGACGTCGTAAATTCAGTTTTAAGGTGTTCTTTGAAAAACCAAGTTATACCTTGTTAAATTAGCATATATTTATGATATATTACAGGTCTTGAAGTATTTTAAAAGTTAATTTAGAAGGATCTATTTAGTTTGCAAACAAGTTTGAAAACATTCAAACTATGTTCTTGTTGTTAAAATTTTATACCATAAAATAAGATAGCTTTATATATATGAATCGAATAAGGTTATGAACAAAGTTACTACCTCAAGTTACTTGGACAAGATTGCTGTAAAAGAGAAGTAAAAACCTAGAACCAAAAGAGTGATGGAATTGGATGAAAGATTGGAAGTAAGCTTGTGTTCTTGGAAGGATTCTTGAAGTGTTTTTGTAAGGGTTTTCTTATGATGATTAAGTGATGTTTTTGGAACTAGATCTTCATGGTTGTGAGCTGAGATGGTTAAGGAGTTTAAGGCTCATGAAAGTGTGTGTGTTTAGCTAGAAAATGGAAGTGAAAATGAATCAAAATGGAGTACTCCTTGCCCTTTAAAAAAACGTGAATGGGGGGAGACAAAGACAAGTTTTCCTTTTGTTATTTTGTATGACTTTCAATGCTAGCATCCAATTTCTAATTACCTTATACATAAGGCATGAACAAGGGCTGGTTGGTGGTGATTTGATGTGTATATACCAATAGTAAATACGTATAGAAGCTAGGTATGATACGGGTACATATACCCTAGATATACGTATAGAAATCTTGTGAAAACGGAACGAGAATTCAAATATAGCTATCTTTTGTGAATATACTTATATTGTTTTATGTATTTAAGTCCTTAAAAGTAATTAAATACATTACATATACGATATATGTATAAACATTATAGGTCATAAGTATTTATGTCAAATAACGTTACGTATGGTTATCGTTTTGAAAACTTAAGTTAGTAGTTTCAAAATATACTTATAACTTATTGTTATTAATACAAAATGAGGTATTAAAACATCCTTAGATCATGTTAAATATGTATATATACATATATATACACAAACGTATAATTATCATATGTTATATAGTTCGTGATATCATCGGTCAAACTAGACGGTCAAACGTTGTGTAAAACTCATTTCAAAAACGTAAATCTCAACAATTTGGATTGCTTATCATGTTGGTAAGGTTTAATTTATGTAAATATTAATCTTATAAGTATAGAACGATCGAAAAAAGTGCGGGTCATTACAAATCTTCAACACTTCTGAAATACGATACTTCTTTGAAGCCACAAATCATCTTCATTCTTGTTGATATGTTTCCTCCACATAAACTCATACCAATTTCTTTCATTAGCTGGAAGCAATCGTGAACCTATATAGGTAAACCTTTTACTTCTTGGCGTTTCATTGATGCGGAAGATCTTATACGCATTTTCCTCGATGAATGTGTTTCGTAATGTTATGAAATCATGTTCAACTCCCAATAGCAATCTTTGTTCCCGATTCTTAAAGAATATACCGTTGTTGTATTTGAATCTGGAATTCCCTGTTTCGCTTGAAGTAGAGGTACCAGAAGTTGAACTTTCATTTTCATTTGTTGGATTTAAACTTGATGATGGTGTAGAATTCAATGAATGATCAGTAGGATTTGTCGTGTCATCTGTTGGAGCATCATCATCTTCAATATGATCAAAGATGTCATCATCATTTGGATTAACATAAAGATTGTCTTCATCTTCATCAGAAGAATCCATTTCATCATCACTTTCCGTTACCGGATCAGGATTTCCTTCATCCACAATTTCTACATCCTCAGGAATAGAAGATACCGCAGATAATTTGCTTAGAACAACAAACCCATCATCATCTGTTTCTTCAAGATAAAAATCACTTAAGTTCAAATCCTCATCTACTGTTCCACTATCAGCCTCAGAATGAATAATTGGAATTATGACTTGCTCAGGTTCCTTGTCATCAATATCATCATGAGTAGAAACCATTTCTGATTCCATATGAACCTATTGAGCTTGAGAAGCTGATGTAGACCTCACTCCACCACCCCTAGTAGAAATGTTCACCGTTAGAAATTCTCCATCTACTCCTATCTCCCCCTCATGGCTATTTTGAGGATTAGAATCATCATGTTCATCATCACGGTAATGCCTTAAAGGAGAAGAGCAGGAAGTAAGCGGATATCGTACTCGAGCGCGAAACATTGCTTGAAGCGAAGTTCCTCGAAGAACATCACGATTGACTCTAGAAAACTTACGACTGAAATTTTCTTGCTCCAAAGCATCATAATAATTTGGTGAACACGAGGGTGATGGTGGTAAAGTAACAATAGGAACAGCAACAGCAGCATCTGTTAAAGGCGATGTCAGTGGAAGTGTGTGATTTACCGTGAGGGCAGGTAAGGATAGAAGTGCGGTATTATTCTTAAATATGGGGATGTACATACTACTAGTCAGATTCGTGATATCCCCTTCTGATGGAGGTTAGGCAACAACTGGAGTTGTTGCCGGTGAATATTCTTTCGAATCACCTGCCTCCATGACTTTAGTCTCATGGGACTCTGACAAAGTAGCAGAACTACCTGTCGGTTTTAGTTCTCACAGAGATATTACTATCTCTGACTCATGGAATCATTGATATACCATGAGGTGGCACATCTCTTTCAGTTAAAGACTTATCCTCTAGACACTGAGTTTCGGAATCCGGAAGAGAAGTGGTTTGAACCAGTAGATCAGTTTCTTGAACCAAAGGAACAGTCTGCTGGAAGTCTGATAAATATCCTGAAGGAATGTCATGTTGACTCGTTTCCATGGGACGAGGCAGATCTCCCTCATCAAGATAAGCCGGACCTCCAGACCCTATTGTACGTTGAGACACAAGAGGATTTCTAATTGATTGAGTCAACACAGACTTTACTGCAGAGGAAGACTTTACTTCCTTCGATGCCGAAGCACCTTTCTTAGTAAGATTTATTATTAAGTCCTGTTTAGATTGGATGAGTTGATTGGTTTTTTTACCATCCTTGCTTTCAGCTCTCTTGCCTACCGAAGCTTGCGCTTCATTTAGTGTAGGGATTATTGTTATTGTTGGATGTGATATGGAGATGGGTGAAGGTGACCTAATAGGCTCTAGGTCTTGGTCCGTATCACCAATGGTTTGAGTAACTGTTTGGCGTACGATAGGAGTCGTAGTCCTAGATCTAGTTACTCATAGGGTTGGCGGAGTATGAATCAGCTCATCAGGCATATATCATGTTCTCTTTGGAGAATGTTCGGGAGGTGATTCAGTTGTTGATGAATCGGTGTCACTGCTCTCCTCGGGTGTTGTGGAAAGGGTTGGTTCAATCGTAGGTAAACTAGGTTCCCTGATCCTCACGGGTTGAGCTTGGTGTGCTACCATAGATCGTTTAAGGTTTATCCTGAGTGGAGGATTAGCTGGCTCGGGTGGTTGTACTACAGGTTCCTCTATGACCTCTGGGGCTGGAACCTCGGCGGGTTCAACTTGTTCTTGTTGTACCGGGTCTGGAAGAGGTATTCCTACAGCCTCAAAATAAGAATGCATTCGAGCATCATGGGGTTCAGCTAGCCTCACTAGCCAATTTGGAATTGGCACAGTGAATTGGTTGTCAGAAATCACTGGGGTATTCATCTTCAACTCCCCAAATCTCTTCATCTGTAATCCATGTGTACCTGGTACAAAAATATTTGCATTTCTGCAAGCAGTTATAGCATCATGGATAAAGATACAGAAAAACCTTTCACAAGGGATGTAGGAACCCCTTGGTTTATCAACTTGTGCTTGAACCAAATCCCACAAGAGTTCTGCATAATCCGAAGTTTCCACTCTTGTGAATGAGTAGAACAGCTTGAGCATTGGCACAGTTAAGCTGTCTGATCCACTCCTTGTCATTAGTAAGCATCTGTTGATGATCGAGACGATCGCATACCACCGAGAGTGAAAATACTTCTTTTGAAACTTAGCTGGTGGAACATTAGTAGCTCCAACATATCCAAGTTGGAAGATTGAGCTCATCATCTGCTGAGTAGTAGAAAAAGCAGGAGCATTCTGTACAAGAGGAAGCTGAAAGATCCTCCTGAAGTCATCTTTGGTGATACTCCTGAATCCTTGTACCCCTCTCAGCTCAAATTCAAATTTAGCTGGTTCTCCCTATGGATTGGCAGCTGTAGGTTGTGTAGCCTCCACAAACCTTATTGTTCTATTAAGAAGCTCCAAGTCTATGACTGGCACACTAACTGTTGAGCTTAGAGCAGGCCATAAAGTATGCCTCTCTAGAATAGCAGTCCAGTAATTGCAAGGGACGTTGGTTTCAGAATTGATGAAGTGATTGTTCGCCATTTAGCTGTATAGATAAGAAATAGAAGACCACAAGATGTTATCATAAAGCACATATCTCTATTCTTATTTCCTTTGAAAACCTTTGTATTTTTCAGATGTTATCATTTTTATGAATTTTTGAAGTTATAAAAATCATTTATTCCAAATAAGGACAAATATTTGACAAACATGATATTCATGCGATATTCATCACATTACACCCTATCATGTAAAATCATGTATATACCATAAAGAATCAGAACAACACTTAGTCAATTATTCAACACAATTCAAGCAGATTCGGTATTCATGAAAACTTCAGATTAAGTAACCAAATAAGCTTGAGTTTTCAATACAAAGACTTAGATAAAACATGTTAAGTGTTTCAAGTCAAAAATCAAATTATTTCAAAGTACCAAATAGCAGACTCGGTATCAAGTCAAGAACAGATTTGGTTTCTTCAAAAATCACAGATAATCACTCAAACATGCATATTCAGTCTCATATCATACAAAATCATAATCATAATCAATTAACCACTCAATTAAATCAGAAAAACATGTTAATTATTTGAATAGATTCGGTACTATAGCAGGAACACATTCAGTATATACAGAATCCATCAAATAATCAATTAAATAAGTAATCAGACTCGGTCAATTGATAGACCACCAAATTTAACACGGATTATATCAAGTTTCATGTCAATCAACCAAAACAACAGAGTTTAATCGAAGATTAAAGACATTTGACTCAGATTCGGTATAATCAACATTTTTTCAAAATTAAGTATCATAATCTTATTTTTATTAATCTTTTCTGGTTAAAACTCATTTATTTATCTCAGATCTACAACATGTGAAACTTTGATTTGATTAAAACAAGGAAATACCAAAGATTTGAAGATGGAGAAGGACGGATTCGGTAGATTAGGCAGATTCGGTATGTTTAATCAGACTCGGTATGTAATTAAGAACAGTGAGAGAGAAAGTTTGACTTTGACCCTCCTTTTATAGATACCAAAGATGTTCAATTAATGGGCTTTACCGAATGGGCATGTTATACAGAATCCAGTCCATTTTCAAATTTAAACAAATTAACTTCAAATTTTGACAAATCTTTATCAAGGATTTTCCAAGATTATCACATTTTCAATGAAAAACATTTCTGAGACAAATTTTGAAAATTGTGTACTTACCGAATCTGCACTGTTGGTTGTCAGATTCGATAAAATGCTAAAAATTGCATTTATTCAGTAAAATTCAAATCTTTTTGGATTAACTATTCCAATTTTTTATGAATTTTCTCAAAATAAGATTTGTACTTAGAAAAACTCTGAATTATGTGCAAAGTACAAATCTTCAGTGATACCAATTGTAAAACGGGTTGCATACTGAGATGTATACAAGCCTTAGTGAATTATTTCAGATATAAAACAAAGAGTTTATGAATTCACTTTTTGAAAAATCAATTTTCTTTTCATTTTCTCACCCTCAAAATATGATATACAAGAAAGTAAATTAACATTTTAATATGTTCCCAAGAAAATGAAGTAACTTCCCCTTAAAATATGATATCAATGAGTTACCTCCCTCTTTCGTAACCATTGAAAACTACACCCAGGAACTTAGCAGAAATATAAAGGCTCCCCCTTGAAAGATAATATCTAAAGAAGAAGAAAACAGTTGCTCCCCCTAGAGAAATATTACTCCTCCTAAACACATAATCTCAGTTATAAGTCCCAATAAAGCTAAGGAAAGTTAAGCACTATACTCCACCATGCCAATCTCTTTGATCAAGAAGTTTAGCCTAAGTTCATCTAAGAGTTTAGTGAACATGTAAGCTAATTGCACTTTGGTAGGCACAAAATATAACTCTACATCTCCTTTTTCTACATGGTCCTTAGTGAAATGATAACGAATATCTATGTGTTCAGTCTTAGAATGCTGGACCGCGTTGCTAGTAATTGCAATAGCACTTTGTGAATCACAGTAAATTGGGGTCTTAGAAATCTTAAAGCCATAGTCCAAAAGTTGAGTTTGCATCCACAGAACTTGTGAACAACAGTGAGCTGCAGCAATATACTCAAACTCAGCTGTTGATAAGGACACACAGTTCTGCTTTTTGAATGACCAACCGACTAGTCTATTCCCCAACATCTGAATTGATCCAGATGTGCTTTTTCTATCAACATGGCAACTGCCACGATCAGTATCTGTATAAGCAGTGAGATTGAAATCGGATCCATGAGGATACCAGATTCCAAGGTTAGGTGTACCTTTAAGGTACTGGAAAATCCTAACCACCGCTTTGGAGTGGGATTTCTTAGGGTTTGACTGAAAGCGGGCACAGAAAGTTACAGCAAGTATAATATCTGGTCTGCTTGCAGTCAGATATATTAAAGAGCCAACCATGCTTCGATAAAGCGTAACATCAAAGGGTTCCCCATTAGCATCAGCATCCAGTAATGTCCTCACTGGGGTTGTCATTGGTTTTAAAGCAGTCATTTTAAAACGTTTGAGCATATCATTGATATACTTAGTTTGACTGATAAAAATCCCGTTTGGTAATTGTTTTACTTGTAACTCCAAGAAGAAATTAAACTGGTCAAGCATGCTCATTTTGAATTTGTTGGCCATAAGGTCACCAAATTCTTTGCATAAGGCCGGGGATGTGGAACCAAAAATAATGTCATAAACGTAAATTTGAACCAAGAGAATGTGACCGTGGTTTTTACGGATGAAGAGCGTTGTATCAATCGTTCCACGAGAGAAGCCATTATCCAGCAAGTACTTTGTTAAAATCTCGTACCATGCACGCGGTGCTTGCTTCAGACCATACAAAGCTTTCTCCAAGTAGTATATGTAGTTTGAATGAATGGGATCGACAAAGCCTTCTAGTTGATCAACATAAACTTCCTCTTGAAGAAGACCATTCAGAAAAGCAGTTTTGACATCCATTTGAAACACCGGGAACTTCATATAAAAAGCAAATGCAAGAAAAATACGAATAGCCTCAATCCTAGCAACCGGAGCAAACGTTTCGTCATAATCAATACCCTTTTATTGTTGGTATCCCTTAGCCACAAGACGTGCCTTATTTCGAACCACAATTCCATCAGGATCCTTCTTGTTCTTAAAAATCCACTTAACCCCTATTGGACGTTGACCCGTTGTTCTTGGAACTAATCGCCATACTTTTAACCGTTCAAATTGATTGATCTCTTCTTGCATTGCTACCACCCAGTTCGGATCTAGTAAAGCTTGAGCAACCGTTGTTGGTTCAATCTTACTAAGAAATGCAGTGTATAGACACATATTCCGAGTAGACCTTCGAGTTGAGACTGGAGCAGATGCATCACCAATGATAAGATCTATCGGATGACATTTAGTCCATCGATAGTTATGTGGAAGAAGTTGTACATCAGTGGTATCCATTAAAACATCAACCGTTGTTGACTATGAGCCTTGATCCGCTTGTGCTGATGTAACACTTTCTAATGGATTCATTTGAGTATCTGGAGAAACAACTGGAGTAGTATCAACAGATGAATCCTGAATTAGTTCAAGATTATCAGTAGTAGGAGGTGGAAGGGAGGATGAAGAATCAACAAGTGAATCAGTTTGTGTTGTATCTTCATCAAAGAGACTTGGTTGAGTCTCCACAGTAGTAGACTATGACGGTGTAACCGGTATGACTTGAACATTTGAATTTCGTTGAGGAGCATAAAGACTATCAAACAAGATATCCAGTTCCTCTGTTGTAACCGTCGGAACACCCTTCTTCAAGAAAATTGAATTTTGCATGGAAGAAGTAGTAGCCAGGTTAGGATCGGGTTTTGAACCGAGTTGATCAAAAGCCATTCCCGAAAATTCATAGAACTTGACATTAATGCTTTCCTTAATCATCTTTGTCCGTTTGTGATAGACACGATAGGCAACTTTTTTCGAAGAATAACCGAGAAATATGGCCTGATCGCCATGAGGATCAAATTTTCTGAGGCTGTCAAAATTGTTAAGCACATAGCATATACAACCAAAGACATGAAAATATTTGACATTCGGGCGTCTACCATATAGTAACTCATAAGGAGTTTTGTCAAAACGTTTATTAATGATACAGCGATTTTGGGTATAACATGCAGTTGAAATGACCTCCCCACACATTTTTGGAGGTAGTTTAGAGTAAGCAAGCATCGTTCGAGCTGCCTCACACAACATACGATTACATCGTTCGACTACTCCATTCTGTTGGGGGTTTCGAGCAGCAGAGAACTGATGTTCAATGCTTTGGTCTTTCAAATAACTATCAAGCAGGTCATTCTTAAATTCCGTCCCATTATCAGTTCGGATGCTCTTAACATGTTTGTTAAAAGAGCATTGAGTCTTTTTAATGAACTCAATGATAATGGGGTTTCTGACTTAGATCTCGTAATAAAAATCCATGTAAATCGAGTATAGTCATCTACAATGACAAACACATGTTTCCGGCCACCGAGGCTAGAAATTCTCATGGGTCCACATAAGTCCATATGTAATAATTGCAAATACGATGAAGTACTGGGGTTTTGCTTAAGCGGATGATTGGTCCGTTTTAACTTACCCACTGCACATGATGGACACACATGATGCTTATCATATTGAAAGCTAGGAATACCATCAACTAAGTCTTTAGAGACCAGTCAATTAATACCCTTGTAATTCAGGTGTGACATCCAATGATGCCATAACCATGAATTTTCCTTCGTGGAACGAGTTGCCAAACACATGGTGTCGTGTGATGGTGCATCATTGAGGTTAATAGTATATAGTGAAGCACAACGTTTACCAACAAGGAGATCATTTTCTTCAGTGGATTGCACCGAGCATTGACGACGTTCGAATAAAACTTTGAGATCTCCATCTCAGAATTAGCTGACACTAAATAAACTGCACCCTAAACCCTCAACATATGAGACCCGTTTGATCGTTATGCCATTTTCACAAAATCTCCATATCCAGTTATCGCTGCAATCTCATCATTTCCGAATGTAACCATTCCTAGGAATTTGTCAACGAAATTGACAAGAAAGGATTTATCGCCCGTCATGTGTCGAGAGCAACCGGAATCGATATACCAAACACAGACGTTGAAACCCTATAAACGTTAATATCCTAGAGTTTAGGTACCCAAAGTTTCTTGGGTCCTCTACGGTTAGTACCAGCAATAAACTTTGGATCAACAATAAGATAATCACGTAAAGCATCATGCAATTTGGGCAACAAAGCATCAAATAATACCACATTACATGAAGCATCATATGCAATATCAAGTTTTACATCATTATCAGAAGTCTTAACACATAACTTATTCCATGTAGATGTTTTGTTCACAGAAGAAAATTGAAATACATGTGATGACTTCCTAGGTCGACTAGCAGATTTCTTTGGTTTGTTTGCTACTTTCTTAGTCGTTAACTTAGGAACCCATACAAACTTGTAAGTCAAGTTTGAATTATGACATGTGACACGAAAAACACCTCTGTTAGTTAGACGTCCAAACTTTTTCAGTTGACACATGAGATGATTGATTTTACAAAATTTCTAATTTGATTTTACGTTCCTTTGCATCATACTCACTCAAATTAGGTTTAGGACTTGTGTGTTGTTTAGACTTGACTGATTTCTTTAAAAGACTCTCCTTTGATTTGTTTGACATTGAAATCATAGGAATCTTTTCAGTTGACACATAACCATTTTGAGAATGAACTTTCTTGACAACAAATTGTGTTGAAAGTACAACTTTTGAAACACGGTTACCAAATTGAGAATGTAGAGGATTTTTAAGAATAGTAATGGGTTTAGCATTCATAGATGTGTTTGACCCTTTCCCCTTCTTATTAATCCCACCAACACATTCAGACACATTGGTTTCAATGTAGATGGTTGCTTAAGTGTGTTAGCCTGTTTCAGTTGAATTATCTTTTGTTTTAAGCTTTTAATCTCAAGACATAATTCCTCAGCAGAAACTACCACTTCACATTCCTCAAAAGCATAAGTACATTCTTTCTTAGGAAGTGGAGGCAATTTATCACACAAAGCAAGCATTTGTTCTAATGATTGACACTTAAGTTGCAATTCAACATTTTCTTTTTCCAGTATATCTACTATACGATTTAAGTTTCGTACAACAGATATGTTTGCATAAAATTCATTCAAAGGATCAATTGTTGCATTAGAGTCTATCAAATTTTCAACAGTTGGTTATTCTCGAGGTTCTACCTTTACATCTAAAGAATTTTGACCTAGAGATTCTGTCTCAAAGAAGACAGTCAGTTCATGTGCTAGGTCTTCACAGAAAACATCATCAGAAATAGAACATGCAGGCAATGCTGGTAGAATTGGTTTCACATCAAAAGTTAGTTCATCAAACACTTCATCTATGGTAATAATGCTAGAACTAAGGTTGTTAAACACTTCATTCTCAAGCATTAAAATGTATTTCTCTAGCATGAGTGTAGGAATATAAACCATTCTACGTTTAGGCACATATTTAGCACTTTGCATATTCTTTTCAGTTTCAATAAGTTCATTCAAGAAATCAGGATTTGATTTACCCATTTTAGCATTAATTTTCTCGTACATTAAGCTAATTTGATGGTATTTTTTAGATTTGCGATTAACAATAATATCGTCAAAATCAGCATCAGAAGTATGCACAAAATGAGATGGTAAACCAGCTTGAAAATAATCAGAATGATATAATCCTAGAATCTTTTTGGAAGCATCATCTAAAATCTTAGGATCTTCATAACCCAACCCCCACTTTTCACCATGAATCGTTTTTGGTCTATTCATGAAAATTGTTTGTTTTGAAAGTTCTATATCAATGATAGCTTTAGATTGCTCTGTTCGATGGAGTTTTTCCTCGTATCGAGCAAGTTGAGCTTTCATTTGAAGAGACTCTTTTGACAATGAAGAAATTTCAGTGTTCTTCTCAATTATGGTGTCTTCCAATTGAATACTTTTCTTGTTTAGCTTCGAAAGTGTGGGCTCATGTTGGTTTTTCAAATCAGAAAGTTCTTTTTCTAAAAATTGAACTTTTTCTGCAAGTCGTTCTAATTTTAGACGATAATCTGTCCTTTCGACTTTAATCGGATGAATTGTCTTTTTAAGATCTTCCAACTTAGTTTCCATAGAGCTGAGTTGGAAATTCAATCTTTGCAACTCCAATTGTAATTTAGATGAAGATGGTATGATCTCATTAAGTTTGATTTTATCTTTTAAAACCTTGTTGTCAGATTTTAAACATTTGACTTCTTTTGACATTGAGACCAGATTCTTCATCATGTCATTTTGTATTTTTATAAAATCAGTTGGGATTTCAGTTGAGTGTACCTCATCATCATCATCAGATGCTGAGTCAGAATTCTCCATTGCTTCCTTTGCTTTGATGAGCTTAGTCACCTTGCAAATATTTGCATGTTCCACCTCTGAATCTGAATCATCAGTCCAGTTAAACCAAGTATCATCAACATTTTCTTCTTGTAGTAAGCTACGTCCTTCTTCTTAGGCATCTTGCATTCACGAGAGTAATGACCAGCTTTGCCATAATTGAAACAGATTGAATCATCCTTCTTGGAATCATCAGCATGTTAATTCTTTAGTTGATCTGGTTTCTTGTGGTAGGAGGAAGAAGATGAGTTCTTGCGTTGATTGCTTGATTTGCCTTTAAACTTGTGTTTGTTCAAGGCTTTGATGAACATGGCTGCCATCTTGACTAATTCAAGGTGAGAATCATTAACATCAAGAAAGATTCAACTCTTCAGAATTAGTTGATTCTTCAACAAGCACTTTCTTGGATAAGCTTTTGGAAGAAGAAAATGATTTGCTCTTCTTTTTGGCAATGAGAGCAAGAGGATCACTTGGAGACGACTCTTTCCTTCCCTCTTGAAGTTTAGACACCTCTGGTTGATAATGCATAAGAACTCTAAAAAGCTATGAATAGTCATCTTGTCAATCTCTTTGGTAGATCGAACAATGGTTCCATAAGGAAGCCAATCAACATTGAGCTTTTTGAGGAATTTCATGTTGACTTCAGCATTTACTTTTATAATCTTGCACCTTTTCAACTCATTGAGAATACCATTGAAATGACGGTAGGTATCCTTGAGTTGTTCTTCGGGTTCCTGCTTGAAATCTTCATAAAATCCAAGAGCCTTATTCAGTTTAGTAACATCTGACATGTCATAACCTTCTTGCTGTCGTTTGATCTCATCCCATATGTCTTTCGCTGTGGTGTTGCTGTCAACATTATCAAACAACTCATACAGGATAGCTTGCATAACAATATTCTTTGCCTCTAGGTCACCCTGAGCTCTCTCTCGTCTATCACCAGAAATTTCATAGACTGGAATTGGCATACCAGTATCTGGATGGTACTCTACAATTGGACCATCTCTCAGAGAAGCCCATATGTACTTTGCTTTCTCACCCTTGTAGTCTATGTACTGAGTGATACGGTGGAGCCACTGAGTGTACTTGCCATCAAACAACACTGGAGGTCAGAAATCTGATCCAATGATCAAAGTATCTTGGGTAGACATCTTAAAATTGAGGTAGATTCGGTAAAGATTTGGTATTACACAAATCTAGGATGAATGGTTAACAAAAATCTAACAAAAATGTCAGATTCAGTATCTGGTTCGGTACTGTAGCAGATTCGGTAAGTGGTTCGGTACTGTAGCAGATTCGGTAAATCAGATTCTGTATCAGAAACTGATCAGTAACACAAGTAACACGCCCAGATTTGGTATAGATTCAGTAACCACAAGATTTGAAGCCTTAGAACACTTAAAACCAATGTATTAAGTGATACCGATATTCTGGTTCGGTATTTGACTCGGTAGTCAAATTCTGTAACCTTTTGAATGCAAACACAATCCAATTCCTTTGAATTAGATTCAGTAAACTTGCTGCACAATGAAACAAGTTAGTAACTCATAGAATATCAAAGATACCAAATGTATAGGATACCGAATGTCAACTGTAGCAGTTAACAATACCGAGTCTATGTATAGAATCTTAGAAATTAATCGAATCCTTTCTCAAACCACACCAATTAGCTGCGTATTATCAAATCGAATGTGATAGAGTCACAAACACACCACACTCTGCAATACTTAATGAGAATTAACAACTTTGAAGCAGATTCGGTATGGCAGTTATGATACCGAATGTTGATCGAATCTTCAAAACTTGAAGAATTGATGAAATTGAACCGTCAAAAACTTGATTTAACACCTCACGATCACAACTGAAACCACAAACTTTTACTAAAATATAGACTTAAGCTGGAATTGATCAATACCGAGAGTTTTAGCCTCGAACTCTTAAAATCAACTTGATTCTTCATAATTGTCGTTAAAAAGCTGTAATGATGATCGAAACTCTTTTTAATCAACCTAATACACCTTCGCTGAACTTATCACAAGAATCTGAACGTCAGCTAATCAAATTCGATGATACCGAATCTGATTCAATCTAACCGAATGTGATCAGATTCTGTAATCTTCAATCTCTGGATTGATATAGTGATTTAATATCACTCCCTGGAAGCTCTGATACCAAATTATAGGTCAGATCATGTTGAGATTAGAAGATGTGACGAGTTTGAATGAGATTCGGTAAGTAAGGAATAGAGTCGGTAAGAGAGAGATTCGGTAAAATTTACATCCACAGCTTCTAGGACTTAGTTACAATGCAATGTCTATCTAATTAGGACTACAGAGGTTACTTATATAGCCCTCTTCTAAGGAACCTTCATTTAAGCATGTTTCACATTAACACTATACAACTTCGGCGTCCTAACAGGTATACCGCTTTGCCTTTGTCATTTGACGAGCCAGTGTGGGAAGTTACTGGCTTGTCTGCTGATACTGGTTGACCAGTATGAATTTTGATTGCTGCCTTGGACTTTCCAGTATTGCGTTTTGCTGGCTTGTCTGCAGCTACTGGTTGACCAGTACGATTTTCATCAGCTGGCTCAGCATTGGTGGAACTCGAACAAGAAGGGGAATCAGCTGATTTTAATTTTCTTCGATTGTTTTCAGTGATTTCCCTTTTAATCCGTCTTTCTTTTAGAGTCATGTAGTAGATGCTAGAAGGGTCAGTAGTCTCATCAGTTGAGGTACTGGCTTCTCTTGCTCTTTCTTCATCCTCCATTATCTCTTTCATAGCAGGTGGTGGGTTAGCAGTAGGTCTTACAAATTTATTTGTAAAGACCTTGTTACCATTAATTATCTTGGCAAAAGTATTTGGCAAGACAGCATTAGGATCAGTTTCAAGCACAGGGTCCATGAAAGTAACTTCAGCATGAGCCGCATCAGTAGCATAGTCACCAGCAAATAATGCCTCAACCTGGGCAGGTATTTGCTCATTAATGCACTTTGTTGTTCGTTGAGCAGACAAACACCAAGAGGCTACCACCTTTTTAAGGTCAGTAAGCTGGTTTTGAACTACTGCTGCATCTGAGTGAAGAGATTTTAAAGAATAATTTTGTTTTTCAAGTTTAGAAATTTCATCTTTCAAAATCTTAAATTCATCATATTTGCATTTAAGTTTTTCATTTAAAGATTTAATTTCAGTTTTGAAATTTTCTTCACTTTTGCTGCCTCTGCTTAAATCAATTATCAGGTAGTCAAACATTTCAGCTTTTTCATCATTAGTATAAGTTCAAAAATTATCAACCTTATACAGCATTTCAGATTTTCATTGAGGTGAATCTCTTTTCTGATCAGCTTCCCTCATATCAGCTAAAAATGTACTACCACTTTCTTCCTCTACCAACTCCTCTACTTCCCTGGCCATTAAACACAACTTTTTACCAGAAGCATAAACAGCACAATCTTCATCAGTTTCACTATCAGAAGATGAAGATGAGCTGGTTTCATCCCAATCATGATGTTCAGCAACTAGCACCTTTTCTGGTTTCTTCTCCTTCTTATCAGTCTTTGAATTTTCCTTCATTTGGGCCTTCATTTCCTTGTACTAGTTCTTGTACTTGTCAGCTTTTGAAAATGAATTAGCATGTGATGAAGGTTTTCGGGACATGCACTTAGCTGCAAAGTGTCCTACCTTCCCACAGTTGTAACATTCAGGTTTGGGGCCCTTGAATGATTTGCTACCATACCTAGCACTTGGCTTCTTACTCCCTCTGTATGGTTTGCTGGTTCTATTACGATTAAACTTTTTGAACTGCCTAGCCAACAGAGCCATACCTTTAGCAAACCCTTCAACATTATCATCATCACTGCTTTCCTCAGACCCAGTACCACTATCCTCCTCTTCAGCTGACTCTTCTTCTGCCATCAGCTTTTGAACTTGTAAAACCTTTTGAGCTTTCTTTTTAGCAGTAGCAATAAGAGCAGTATCATCTGACTTTGTACATTTTGATGTGGTGGGGGCAGACTTAAACTTTTCTTTCAAATTCAGTTCAAGTTTGGCTTCTGCCTTCTCATGGTTCCAAAGTGTACCATATAGAGAAGACATGTTAAAGTTCTTTAAGGTCTTAATGGTTCTTAAGGGTCAGTAACAGGTTTCCATTTAGCAGGCAATGAATTAATTAATTTGTTGACTTGTTCAAAATCAGTATAGATGATTTTCAAGGTAAGCAAATCAGTAACTAAGGAATTAAACCTAATGAAGGTTTGCTTAAGGGTCTCACTCTTGTAGGCAAAGAACATCTCATATTCTCTTTTCAAAGCAATAATCTTATTTTGCCTAACCTCATCCATACCCTCATATGTAATATCAAGATAGTATAACATCTCTTTAGCATTCAATTTCCCTTAATCAATTTGAACAAATGGTTAGGTAATGTGATAGCTAACAAGGTTTTGATCTTAGGGTCAAGTCCAACACGACGTTTGTCCTCATCTACCCATCTAGATGGGGGAAGAACAACTTCTCTGCTTGGGATAGCAGGAGTGTCTGCTGTAGCAGGAACGCTATCAAGTATTTCAGTAGGGATGAAAGTTCCATCTGTAGCAATGTCAGGCATGAGTGGGTCAACGGAATTAAGATGGAGCAGGAACCTAGCTTTCTAGGTTTCATACTCATCTTCATCAAATTTAGGTGGTGAATTGGATGACCCATTTTCAAGGTAAGCTGATTTGTGTATGCAGCTATGAGAGAATTCAGATCCAAGATATGATATTATCAAGACTGAAGCTCTTATACCAGTTGTTGGTCCCTTGGTTAACAACATGAGTATTGTATGGGGTGAATACAATTCTTTTTATTTAATTTAACAGTTATAACAATTCAGTATTCAAGGAAGTAATTTAAATAGAGTCAAAGGTAATTTTCAATGGTTTATTCTTTATTGATTTAAATCACAAAGAATTACAACTATCATTGGCAGAATGATAGTTGGTTGATACAGATTATACCTAGATTATAGCTATCGAGGATATCTTAAGCTATTACAAGTTTGGACTCTAAATAAATAAATCCACACCACTAGTTATTACAATAGTGGATACTTCTATTTATAGTAGTCCTATTATTCATGTAATTTGTGACGACCCGGGAATTTTCGACTAAATTTAAACTTAATCTTTATATGATTTCGATACGATAAGCAAAGTATGTAATGTTGAGTCTAGAAAATTTTGAAACGATGTTCATATATTCAATTGACCTTCGACTGCTTTCGATGATTCACGAACCATTGCTTGTAAATATGTGGATATATATAAATATGTGTATATATAAATATATGTATAATATATATAATAACATGAACATTAATAAACTATTTTATACATTTATTGTTATAAATAAATATGTACAATAAAATGCATTGTAAAAAAAAAACTATTATTTTATATGTATATTTCTTGTATATATATATTGTAATATTTAATTTAATTATTTAATATATATTTATGTGCGTAGTAAATTTTTGTTATTTAAAACTGTTTATATATATACATAGTGTATATTTAATATAATTAATTTTGAACTTAAATGGTAAATGTCTGTAACTTTCGGTTGACGTTTAAATATTTTTAAATAAGTCTAATATATATATATGAAGTTTTAAAATAAAAGTTGTTCCAAAATTTGATTAAAAAGATAATAGTTTTGATAAATAATTTTTGTTACCTTTTCAATCTCAGTTTTTGTACTCCGTACATATAAATTGGAACAGAAAAGAAATACTTATCGAATCTTTTTGATCTGGTTTTAAACAGTAAATGACTGAAATAATTAAATATATTTAATCTAAAAATTTGGGATTTTTCGGAACAACTTTATATGTTAACTGTTTAGCAATGTACACACTCCGTGATATGTGTCGGTAGAACTGGACAAAAGAAGATGGCTAATTCACGTTTATGATTTATTTAATATACTATAATTACTATGCGGTTACTGTGTTTGTTCTTTCCTTTTATCATTCACTGAACCCATTTATATTCTCTTATATATTATATATGCATAGATATATACATATACCTACAAGTGATAAAAACCCAGCAAACCATTTTCTACTTTGGCTCAGTTGATCAATCCTTCACCGCCTGCTACCACCTCATCGGTCCCTACCTCATCGGCCACCATCTCAACGGTCACCACCACCATAACCGGAGCACCACCAACAAAGTTATTTTTTTTCTTCTTTTTCTTATTCGATCAACTATCACCTCACTACCATCTTCACCGATTATCAAACCAACGTTGTCACTATATTTTTGTTTCTGTTTTGCTGTCGAATTGAACCCGAGACCACACGCCATCATACACCCATCCTCTCCTCTTGTTTCGATGTCTACTTAAACCGCCACCACACCATCGATTATTCATTCAAAAACCAACTTATTCTACTCAAATCTTAATGCATGCTCACTGTTTCTATCTATTGTGTAAACCGATCTCCATTAACCCAAACACCACTAACCTCGATCAACACCTCCATTACCCTCATTACCACTTGAACCCGTCACCATGATAATGGACCAAACCACCACCTTGTACCCATCTTCTTCACCACCATGAAACCACGGTTTAACCACCAACCTCTTAAAGTTTATTCGACCATCACCATCATCATAACCTACGTTTGTTTTGATTTTCTGTTGTAAACAAAACCCACCACTGTTGCAAACTACCAGGAATAAACACCACCGTAATTTTTTTATTTTTTTATGGTTACCTTATAAAGCTACTGCAGTGACATATTTCTTTTGCTTCTTTTTGTGTACCTGTTGCTCACCTTTTTGATCCAGTTGTACACAGCTGTGCACCCTTTTTGCTGTCTGTTTCAAACGAGACAAACCCCACCATATCGGTATTAAACTGAAACAAGTAAACAGGCCTTAATTCCATACATTTTTTAACTTTGGCCGTATTATTTTACATCCTGATTCCTAGTTGGGCTGGGGACTAGATTTCTTAGTTGGGTTGTGAATCCAGCTCGGTTTCCTCTTCTTTTGGGCTTACGAAATTGGGTTTATAAACTAGTCTACTAGTTCCTTAATCTAGCTAAAATGATCTTGTAATCCGGTCCGTTTGTGAAATCCCAAAAACCGAGAGTCTGGTTATTTTCTTTATCTGCTTTGGCTCGAGAGATTTTGATTATGTTATGATGAAATTGTGATAGAGTGATACACGATGTAAAGATGATGATTTTGTTGATATACATGAAATTGTGACTGTGATTTTATGTTAGATCGATGAAGAGGGTATGACGATTAGGATTTGAACGATGAAGATAATAAATAGTTGATTGCTACTGTTCCTGTTCGATCATGATGATGAGAAGTTCTGTGATTTCACGAGAATGAGACTAGGGTTGATGATGGAGATGGAAAACAAAGTAGATGATGAATTTATGGTAGATAGCTTCGTACGTATTAAAAATTTAAATAGAGGAGTAATTACAAGGAAGTGTTGAGCGGTTAGATGGGTAAGAGTGTTTGTGTTTAACCGAGAGGTCGCGGGTTCGAGCCCGGTTCAGGGCATTTTCGTTTTTAAAAGAGCATTTGAGGTAGTTTCAAATTTTTAACAATTATTATTATTATTACTATTATTATGATTGTTAATATTATTTTTATTATTGTTATTACTGGTATTATAATTTTTATTGTTAGTATTATCATTAGTGATAGTATTATTATTAGATATGACAAATCTTAGGGTTATTATTATGATTCTCATTATTAATTATTATTATTATCACTAAGTATTAACAATAAGTATTATTAGTATTATTATCACTATCTTAATGCGATTTATTATTATTATCATTAACATTAATATTATTATCATAATTATAGTTATTATTACAAAATATTAATACTAAGTATTATTAAGTCTTAGGGAATAGAATCAAAACTAATGTTTTTATTGTAAAAATAATATAACCTTTATAATTAGTATTATTAATATGATTCTTAAAAACTTTATTATTAAACATATCACATAACTTTATTATTAAAGTTATTATCTGTATTAAAAATTAACATTTTTATTATTAATATTACTACTAATACTATCATTATTATTATTATTATTATTATTATTATTATTATTATTATTATTATTATTATTATTATTATTATTATTATTATTATCCATAATCGGGTATTATTATTACAAATATTAATTTTTCAAAATGAAAAATAGTTATATAAAAATATAGTAAATACAAAACATAACTATATTAATATTGTTATAAAATATATAAATTGGCATATATATGATATTAATACAAAAATTATATCACTAATAATAATATATATATTTGTTCGATTACGATTATACGTTTTAATAAATATATAAATGATATAGGTTCATGAATCCAAGGTCAACCCTACAGTGTTCAGTTCCGTCGTATGAATATTTTTACTACAAAATATTGGATGGTGAGTTCATTTACTCCCTTTTTACTCTTTACATTTTTGGGACTGAGAATACATGCATTGTTTTGATAAATGCTTTATTAAATGCTTTTGAAATATATTTTGAACTGCGAATACATGAAATGCTTTTATAAATGTTTGACGAGATAGACACAAGCAAAACATTCATCGAATGAATTATTATGCAGACAGAAGTTCTGCGGATTATTAATGAATTATGTGGACATGATAATTGCCACCGTTGAATTATGTGGACATGATAATTGCCACCGTTGAATTATGTGGACATTATAATTGCCACCGTTGAATTATGTGGACATGAGAATTGCCACTAATTGATATGAATGTTATGAATCGAGAGAACGATTTTTATACACAGGTTATGTGTATTAGTTTTTGTGCACGAGATATGTGTACGGTTACTAAGATTTATGAAAGATGATTTCATACACGAAAAAGGTGTACTGTATTTAAAAGATATCGCATGTACATTACAGGTGGGTATAGGATTCGGGCCCATTTGTACCATGCAGGATTTAAATCTTGTGGTCTATCAAAATGATGAATTTTATTATTTTATGATAAACTTATGAACTCACCAACCTTTTAGTTTACACTTTAAAGCATGTTTATTCTCAGGTATGAAAGAAATCTTCCGCTGTGCATTTGCTCATATTACATGGAGTCGTTTATGGCATATAGAGGTAAGAACCTCGCAATGGGACCAACTATTGAAGACTTCGTCCAGATGGATTAGGACGGGGTATTTCAGTTGGTATCAGAGCGGTGGTCTTAGTGAACCAGGTCTTGCATTAGTGTGTCTAACTAGTAGATGTGTAGATGCATTAGTGAGTCTGGACTTCGACAGTGTCTGCATGTCAAAAGTTTTGCTTATCATTTAGTATCGAAAATTATTTGCTTATCATCCTTAAAGTCTAGACACATCTTACTACCTCTATTGCATAGACTGTGTATAGATAAATTCATATCTTAGCGTATCTGTTATTGTTACCTTTGCCTGACAGCTTCCGTAGATTCCTCCGTAACTTAAGGGATTTTAGTATTATATATGTATATGTAAATTATGTATTGCAGGGTACTAATCTACATCCTATAATCTATTTCTTATCGAAAATCCTTCATCTGATCGTATGAGATGAATCCCTTAACCATTTTGAGTCCCTTAGATTTCGATAGCTATTCCGATAGTTATTCTGACAACTATTCCGATTTGGATATTCACCTAAGCTCCGGAAGCAGCGTCACCAGAATGAATCAACCAATCAGCGATCCCCAATTCATCCGATAGGTTCGTACCAAATTGCCCTCTTGACGATGAACCCGAAGCAATTACTGGTGAACCTGTCTGAAACACCATTTTCTCTCTCATTTCCAGAGAATCTCGTCATGATTATATACTACATCAAATTCTAAACCTTATTCATCTGCTCGTTCCGACCGGCAATCATCCTGGAGTAATGGAAGAAGTTAACGAGCTTCGCGCCCGAGTTGTAGCCTTGGAAAATATTGTACAAAATGTACCAGCTTCAGCAACATCACCGGCATCAACAGTACCACCAACATCAATACCAGTACCACCAACAACCCAAGTTTCAACACCACGTGCCTCAACATCTCATTCTGTACCTCGAGTATAATCATCGTTCTACATGACGCTCTACATCATTTATCTTCGTTCGACATGGCGATTATGTAATCTCTAATGTTTTAGAGATTAAATATTTTTTTCTAATGGTAAATAAAATGAGTTTAATATCATATTAACTCATTTAAATCCATGATTACATCTGAAGAAAATATATATGTATATATAATTTCATAAAGATTGTAAATAAAAGTTCTTTTGTACAAAATATTAATGGTGAAAATATTTTAACGGGTAGGTAATACCCGAGGAATATTTAGATTTCACATTAATAAGTTATACTGTATGTTCTTCGAATCTGATTCAATGATCATTAGCTATCCTACTTACATTCACCGATATAGAAATCCGTTCACCGCAGAATAACTATTTTCATCCAATTTAAATTTGGATTTTGATTTATCAGAATCCAACAAGTGGCATAATGAAGAAAACATTGGACAAAATAAAATTTGTTAGAAACAAACAAATTAACTATGAGAAATTTTGTTAAGAATCCACGCTAACTGTTCCTAGCTAGCTGTTCCTAGCTAACTATTAATTCCGTATTACCTTTTATTTATCGCAATTTATTTATCGCAATTTATTTATCGTATTTTATTTATCGCAATTTTAATTCTCGCAATTTTATTTATCGTCATTTAATTTCTGTTATTTATTTTACGCACTCTAATTATCGGGACACGTATACAAGGTTTTGACATATCATATCGACGCATCTGTATATATTATTTGGAATAACCATAGACACTCTATATGCAGTAATGTTGGAGTTAGCTATACAGGGTTGAGGTTAATTCTAAAATAATATATATACTTTGAGTTGTGATCGAGTCTGAGACATGTATACAATGGGTCACGATATGTATTAATTAATTCGAATATTATATATTAAACTATATATGAATTATTGAACTACTAAACTGTGGACTATTAACATTGGACAATTAAATAAATTAAAATATTGATTATAACATATGAAACTAAACAATTCTTCAAGTTTGCCACTTGATTTCATCTTAAACCTCATTTGTATCTTGACGATTACAATCTGCATTCAAACCTTTCATAATTCTTGAAAACACCTCAATCGAGAGGATAAACCAACCGCACTTCATCTACGGAAGAAGAGATTGATGCATATAGTTATACACCTGAAAAACTCTCGGAACCTGAGTAAACGTTTAACACATATTTGTGCTAACTCCTTTGGCGTTATTATTACCGAAAGTAACTTTGCAATCCCTTTCCAAATTAGCCAATTTTGTCACTGCTTCAGCAAATCAACTTCGACTTCTCATTCAAATGAACTCTACTATAATTTTGATATATAAGTTCGCCTTTCGTCATCGTTACCGGGGAACCGTTTATATCCCACCACATTAACAGTAAACTTACCAACAACTTCATTGATCTTTGACTTTCTGAAAAGTTATTATATTCATTGAAACCCTATCATCTACTCATCTGCATCTGATAACGAGAATTACCATACCAATTACCGGGAATCCTCAAATCTGTATTGTGAGACTCGCAACGTTTCCACATCAACAGTTATATGTATCCATATAACATTTATCTCTTAGAACTATGATCTTCCATTCTGAAAAGCACCCAGTCTGCGAATTAATACTCTGAATTTTGAAAAGTTGAATGAAGCAACAAAAACTGTAAACGACCTCAACAGCTAAAAGTTGATGATAAAGAATTGTATGTTGGCAAAGCTCATAAAAAGTTAAAAACTGAAAAACTGATTGAGCAAACAACGAAGGAGTCTCTGAACAAATCACAAGGACTAAACTTGTACATTAAGAATTCTGATGATTTTGTTTCTGATGAAATCTTTAAGCAAATACCTTGTTTCTGACTCCAAACTCTTGCAGACAAATTTTCTTCACCATCCTTCGATATTAGAAATTCCAAGATATCATCGTATCTTTCATTATAAATATCCTCCATATTTCTGAAGATATTTTCATAACTATTCTTATCTGAAATCATTAATCTCTTAGTGCTATCGGTGTTACATCATATAGAAACTGTTAGTTTCTATATTCTGTAAACTTTCGAGCTTGAAATATGAATGATATTGAAGTAATGTTGGGAACTGATGTATGAGTTAGTATAATATAATGACACTTGATCAACGTGATTATATTATAGTAAGTCATGCTGAGTTTCTAAATGGAACGTGATGATTCACAGATCATAACGTCAACATGTGCCATGTTACACCATCCTTGTAACCTCAAACATATTAAGAAAATATTTTCTTGATGAATCGGTCATTTTCAGATATTCTGGTAATTTGAAAAATCAAATCGTGCGATTACGTTCTTTCTTGATTAGAAGATTAAGATCATTCGAAACTCCATATTTACGAATTCTGGACCGTTACTCACTTTACTAGAGATTGAGAAGATAATAAAAAGGCAAAGAGCTCCAGAATATGAGAGAAAATATAAAGTCCAATAACAAAACGGAGGTTACAAACAGTGGATATTAATACGAATAGCAATATAAAGACACGGTAGAATTAAGAATAGTATCACCCCAAAGTAATAGTAGAAGTAAACAGATTCTTCTGGTGGGAGATTGAAAAGAATGATAGAAATGATAATTAGGAAAAAAAAATATCAAGGATTAGAACGGGGTTAAGCATTTTCACAATCTTTTGAATGTATGAACTAAGAAAGAAAGTATAGGAATGGTGAGAATAATGGAACAGAAGAGCTTAATTTATAATGGAAGTATTAGACAGAGTAATCGAGGTAGATCATCGTATTTAATTATGGAGATCTTAATTTCCTTATTCTTCGAAGAATCAAATCTTTTAAATTCCAAAGATCTTCTTTAAATCCCATGAATTCCGGAATTCAACCCTGACTCTGTCAAAAGTTAAGACAAATCTTTATTTTTCCTATTTCAATCTCTTGTGATAGCTTCATTCGTACTCGTCAAATAATCGAATTGTTTTATCCACATTACTAAAAGATGATAAAACTCTATTTATCAACTCATATTCATCATGAAAACTTTTTATTGTTAACCATGACCACCTCACTCAAATTTCGGGACGAAATTTCTTTAACGGGTAGGTACTGTGACGACCCGGGAATTTTCGACTAAATTTAAACTTAATCTTTATATGATTTCGATACGATAAGCAAAGTATGTAATGTTGAGTCTAGAAAATTTTGAAACGATGTTCATATATTCAATTGACCTTCGACTGCTTTCGATGATTCACGAAACATTGCTTGTAAATATGTGGATATATATAAATATGTTTATATATAAATATATGTATAATATATATAATAACATGAACATTAATAAACTATTATATACATTTATTGTTATAAATAAATATGTACAATAAAATGCATTGTAATAAAAAAAACTATTATTTTATATGTATATTTCTTGTATATATATATTGTAATATTTAATTTAATTATTTAATATATATTTATGTGCGTAGTAAATTTTTGTTATTTAAAACTGTTTATATATATACATAGTGTATATTTAATATAATTAATTTTGAACTTAAATGGTAAATGTCTGTAACTTTCGGTTGACGTTTAAATATTTTTAAATAAGTCTAATATATATATATATATATATATATATATATATATATATATATATATATATATATATATATATATGAAGTTTTAAAATAAAAGTTGTTCCAAAATTTGATTAAAAAGATAATAGTTTTGATAAATAATTTTTGTTACCTTTTCAATCTCAGTTTTTGTACTCCGTACATATAAATTGGAACAGAAAAGAAATACTTATCGAATCTTTTTTATCAGGTTTTAAACAGTAAATGACTGAAATAATTAAATATATTTAAACTAAAAATTTGGGATTTTTCGGAACAACTTTATATGTTAACTGTTTAGCAATGTACACACTCTGTGATATGTGTCGGTAGAACTGGACAAAAGAAGATGGCTAATGCACGTTTATGATTTATTTAATATACTATAATTACTATGTGGTTACTGTGTTTGTTCTTTCCTTTTATCATTCACTGAACCCATTTATATTCTCTTATATATTATATATGCATAGATATATACATATACCTACAAGTGATAAAAACCCAGCAAACCATTTTCTACTTTGGCTCAGTTGATCAATCCTTCACCGCCTGCTACCACCTCACCGGTCCCTACCTCATCGGCCACCATCTCAACGGTCACCACCACCATAACCGGAGCACCACCAACAAAGTTATTTTTTTTCTTTTTTTTCTTATTCGATCAACTATCACCTCACTACCATCTTCACCGATTATCAAACCAATGTTGTCACTATATTTTTGTTTCTGTTTTGCTGTCGAATTGAACCCGAGACCACACGCCATCATACACCCATCCTCTCCTCTTGTTTCGATGTCTACTTAAACCGCCACCACACCATCGATTATTCATTCAAAAACCAACTTATTCTACTCAAATCTTAATGCATGCTCACTGTTTCTATCTATTGTGTAAACCGATCTCCATTAACCTAAAAACCACTAACCTCGATCAACACCTCCATTACCCTCATTACCACTTGAACCCGTCACCATGATAATGGACCAAACCACCACCTTGTACCCATCTTCTTCACCACCATGAAACCACGGTTCAACCACCAACCTCTTAAAGTTTATTCGACCATCACCATCATCATAACCTACGTTTGTTTTGATTTTCTGTTGTAAACAAAACCCACCACTGTTGCAAACTACCGGGAATAAACACCACCGTAATTTTTTTATTTTTTTATGGTTACCTTATAAAGCTACTGCAGTGACATATTTCTTTTGCTTCTTTTCGTGTGCGTGTTGCTCACCTTTTTGATCCAGTTGTACACAGCTGTGCACCCTTTTTGTTGTCTGTTTCAAACGAGACAAACCCCACCATATCGGTATTAAACTGAAACAAGTAAACATGCCTTAATTCCATACACTTTTTAACTTTGGCCGTATTATTTTACATCCTGATTCCTAGTTGGGCTGGGGACTAGATTTCTTAGTTGGGTTGTGAATCCAGCTCGGTTTCCTCTTCTTTTGGGCTTACGAAATTGGGTTTATAAACTAGTCTACTAGTTCCTTAATCTATCTAAAATGATCTTGTAATCCGGTCCGTTTGTGAAATCCCAAAAACCGAGAGTCTGGTTATTTTCTTTATCTGCTTTGGCTCGAGAGATTTTGATTATGTTATGATGAAATTGTGATAGAGTGATACACGATGTAAAGATGATGATTTTGTTGATATACATGAAATCGTGACTGTGATTTTATGTTAGATCGATGAAGAGGGTATGACGATTAGGATTTGAATGATGAAGATAATAAATAGTTGATTGCTACTGTTCCTGTTCGATCATGATGATGAGAAGTTCTGTGATTTCACGAGAATGAGACTAGGGTTGATGATGGAGATGGAAAACAAAGAAGATGATGAATTTATGGTAGATAGCTTCGTACGTATTAAAAATTTAAATAGAGGAGTAATTACAAGGAAGTGTTGAGCGGTTAGATGGGTAAGAGTATTTGTGTTTAACCGAGAGGTCGCGGGTTCGAGCCCGGTTCAGGGCATTTTCGTTTTTAAAAGAGCATTTGAGGTAGTTTCAAATTTTTAACAATTATTATTATTATTACTATTATTATGATTGTTAATATTATTTTTATTATTGTTATTACTGGTATTATAATTTTTATTGTTAGTATTATCATTAGTGATAGTATTATTATTAGATATGACAAATCTTAGGGTTATTATTATGATTCTCATTATTAATTATTATTATTATCACTAAGTATTAACAATAAGTATTATTAGTATTATTATCACTATCTTAATGCGATTTATTATTATTATCATTAACATTAACATTAATATTATTATCATAATTATAGTTATTATTACAAAATATTAATACTAAGTATTATTAAGTCTTAGGGAATAGAATCAAAACTAATGTTTTTATTGTAAAAATAATATAACCTTTATAATTAGTATTATTAATATGATTCTTAAAAACTTTATTATTAAACATATCACATAACTTTATTATTAAAGTTATTATCTGTATTAAAAATTAACATTTTTATTATTAATATTACTACTAATACTATCATTATTATTATTATTATTATCCATAATCGGGTATTATTATTACAAATATTAATTTTTCAAAACGAAAAATAGTTATATAAAAATATAGTAAACACAAAACATAACTATATTAATATTGTTATAAAATATATAAATTGGCATATATATGATATTAATACAAAAATTATATCACTAATAATAATATATATATTTGTTCGATTACGATTATACGTTTTAATAAATATATAAATGATATAGGTTCGTGAATCCAAGGTCAACCCTACAGTGTTCAGTTCCGTCGTATGAATATTTTTACTACAAAATATTGGATGGTGAGTTGATTTACTCCCTTTTTACTCTTTACATTTTTGGGACTGAGAATACATGCGCTGTTTTGATAAATGCTTTATTAAATGCGTTTGAAATATATTTTGAACTGCGAATACATGAAATGCTTTTATAAATGTTTGACGAGATAGACACAAGCAAAACATTCCTCGAATGAATTATTATGCAGACAGAAGTTCTGTGGATTATTAATGAATTATGTGGACATGATAATTGCCACCGTTGAATTATGTGGACATGATAATTGCCACCGTTGAATTATGTGGACATTATAATTGCCATCATTGAATTATGTGGACATGATAATTGCCACTAATTGATATGAATGTTATGAATCGAGAGAACGATTTTTATACACAGGTTATGTGTATTAGTTTTTGTGCACGAGATATGTGTACGGTTACTAAGATTTATGAAAGATGATTTCGTACACGAAAAAGGTGTACTGTATTTAAAAGATATCGCATGTACATTACAGGTGGGTATAGGATTCGGGCCCATTTGTACCATGCAGGATTTAAATCTTGTGGACTATCAAAATGATGAATTTTATTGTTTTATGATAAACTTATGAACTCACCAACCTTTTGGTTGACACTTTAAAGCATGTTTATTCTCAGGTATGAAAGAAATCTTCCGCTGTGCATTTGCTCATATTACATGGAGTCGTTTATGGCATATAGAGGTCAGAACCTCGCAATGGGACCAACTGTTGAAGACTTCGTCCAGATGGATTAGGACGGGGCATTTCATAATTATTCTATTGTCCACTGGTACATAGGATGTCTGTACTTGTGGAGACAACTACATCAGAGAGCGTGCTATCTTCTTTCCTCTTTGGTAGCTATTTGCAGGAACACCCCAATTCGGTTTGGCACCACTATTTGATTAAACAAATAGAATGTTGTGTTCCCTAGGCATTGATAAAGTATTACACATGTCTGCACATGCGTTAAACTTCTGCATTCTCACGTGGTCTTGTAAGGCCACTTGTCAGCCGCCGACACATGTCCTTTTCTGTTCAACTTTGTCTTTGACTTCTGTTGAATAGTACAATTAATGTAGACCACACATAAAACAACTATGCTTGTAATGGAGCATAATTGTCTCTGGGTAGTGTGCTGCTTACTAGCTATGCTGTTTCTTCTATCATGAGTCACTTGATCTTCATTATTTGTTGGGTACTCATCCTATGCTATTTGAAGAATATTGTCTACCTTGTGATGGTAGACAAGGCAGCATACTAAACACTCGATACATCAATATTTTTTGTCTATACATAAACAAACTTGTGCTGGCTGCACATAACACCTTAGTGTACATATTTGCTGTTTTGTCATAATTAAATCCTTAATTATTTTGGGGACTCAACAGGTTTTTGGTACAAAATGGCGACAGTGGATACAAACATGCCTTGGTACAGCTAGATCAAATATACTCGTAAATGGAAGCCCTACTTCAGAGTTCCCAATTAAATGTGGGCTTCGTCAAGGAGATCCATTAAGCCCATTCCTTTTTATAATTATAATGGAGGACTTACATTTACAAATCATGAAAGCTATCTCTTTGGGCCATATTACAGGAGCGAACATTGGATCGAGTGATGTTAATATATCACATCTATTTTATGCAGATGATGTGATTATTCTTTTAGAATGGAATCAACCTGAGATGGGTAATACTGTTGCTGTTTTTCACAATTTTTTTTGCAGCTTCAGGTTTGAAAATTAACATTCATAACTCGAATGTATTTGGAGTAGTTGTTCAATATAAAGAAGTTGTATCGATTGCTCAATAAACAGGTTGTTCAGCTGCTACATTTCCCTTTGTTTATCTTGGGTTTCCCATTGGAATTAACATGTCAAATTTTTCAATACTGGGATGATTGGGTGTTTCGTTTCAAAAAACGATTAGCAAACTGGAAGGTCAAACTTATTTCAAGTGGAGGCATTAACCCTAATAAAATCTGTTTTGAGAAGTATTGGTATATATTTTCTTTCATTGTTTAAACGCCCAGAACAAGTCATCAAAACTGCTGAAAAGTTGCGAGCATCATTTTTCTGGGGTGCTTGTGAAGGAGAACGAAAAATTCATTGGATTAAATGGGCTAATGTTATGGCGTCATTAGATAAAGGAGGTCTTGGAGTTGGAAGTAAAAAACCTTTAAATCTAAGTCTTTTTTATAAGTGGAGATATAGAAAAAATATGGATCGAATTAATTTTTCACTAACAAATGTTGTGTATTTATACACAATACATAAAGATCCTAAACTTAACCAACAAGTTTAGGAAATAAACATGAAAACAATATTTTAATAGAAAATAAATACTAATTCCTAATTTCAATACTCCCCCTCAAGTTGGAGCATGGAGATTTCGAATGCCCAACTTGTCAAGTAGAAAGCGAAGCTGTTTAGCACTTAACCCTTTTGTAAGAATATCAGCTACTTGCATCTTTGTGTCGATAGGGAATGGAGAAATTTCCTTTAACTCAACTCGTTCTCATACAAAATAGCAATCCATTTCAACATGCTTTGTGCGCTCATGAAAAACTGGATTGTTAGCAATATGACGTGCAGCTAGGTTATCACAAAATAAAGGAGTTGGCTTAGCATAATTAATATTGAAATCCTTGAGAAGCCAACGCACCCATAAAACCTCACTAACTGTAGAAGCCATGGAGCGGTATTCTGCTTCTGCTGAAGAGCGAGACACGACTGTTTGTTTCTTGGATTTCCAAGAGATCGGAGCACCACCAAGAAGTAGTATATACCCGGTTCGCGACCTACGAGTGAAAGGGAAACCATGCCAATCTGAATCACAATAGGCAGATAGATTAAAACCACCATTTCGAGGTAGTAGAACGCCCTGTCCCATGGTAGTTTTTAAATAATGAAGGACCTGATTTATAGCATCCATATGAGGTTGTCTTGGATCAGCCACAAACTGTGAGAGAATATTAACCGAATACTCAATGTCAGGCCGTGTAGCTTGCAAATAAAGCAATTGGCCAACAAAACGACGATAACATGTAGCATCAATTTTAGGTGCATCCTCACACTAATCTAACTTATGATTTTGTTCAATAGGAAAAGAACTAGGTCTGCAACCATCAAAATTGAAATCGGCAAGGATGTCCAAAGTGTATTTCCGTTGACTCAAAACCAATCCTTCGGACGTCTTAGCTACTTCAATCCCAAGGAAGTATTTAAGGTTTCCAAGATCTTTGATACTGAACTTTGTATCCAAATGAACTTTTGTTTGCTCAATTTTTTAGTACTATTCCCTACTATAACCACGTCGTTGACATAGATAAGAGCGGCCACAAATATATTTTCACCTTGATAGATGAACAGTGAATGATCAGCTTTGGATTGATAAAAACCAAGAGTAATAAGAGCATGAGTGAACTTATGATACCAGTTACGTGAAGCTTATTTCAACCCATAAATTGACTTCTTTAGTCGACACACACGTGTTTATCCTTCTTTAGCAAAACCTTGCGGTATCTTCATATAAATTTCTTCATCTAAGTCACCATGCAAAAATGCATTGTTTACATCTAATTGTTGGATGTGCCAATTATTTTTGATTGCCACTGTGAGTAATACTCGAACCGTGACTAACTTAGCAACCGGGGCAAAAGTATCATGATAGTCGACACCTTCCATCTGTGTGAAACCCTTGACAACAAGACGTGCTTTGTATCTCTCTACCTCTCCATTTGGCTTATATTTAACCTTGTATACCCACTTGGAGTCAATGGCTCGTTTGCCAATAGGGAGTTTTTCAAGGCTCCACGTTTCATTTTGTTCAAGAGCTTTAATTTCCCTTTGCATGGCCTCTTTCCAATATTTGTTTTTAACAGCCTGGTGAAAGAACTATGGCTCATCGTTGGAGTCGATGGCAGCTAAGAAAGCCTTGTGAGATTTTGAAAAACATTCATATGAAACGAAATTAGAGATAGGATGTACCATGGAGGAGTCTTTGATGTTTAAAGCTAAGGGGTATAAAATACTATTAAATTTTACAAGAAAATACTATTAAATACGATACAATTTTACACAAGATATTTATTTATTTATAGAATGGATATACTTAAACCTTGCTACAACACTTATAGGCAGTGTACCTAATCGTACAGTAGTGTAATTTTTAGTAAGTCCGGTTCGTTCCACAGGGAAAAATCTTTAACCAAAGCTTAACGCTATATTAGTTTTAATTTATAAAAATACAAATATATATAAGTAATATTATTATTATAAAAAGGGAGTTTTACCATTTAATGACCGGTTTGTCAATTTAAAAAAAACTTTAGTCGCAGTTAAAATCCAATGTAAAATAATAAAAATAAATATAACTTAATTTAAAGCGTAAAGTAAATAACGATAAGGAAATTGCGATAAATAAAAGTGCGATAAAATAAAATTACGATAATTAAAAAGTACGATAATTAAAAGTGCAATTAAATACAATAACAATAAATAAAAGTGCGATAATTAGAAGTGAAATTAAATGTAAAATAAAGGAAATTAAATATGAAATAAAATAATTATGCTTATTTAAACTTCCGTAATCATGATGTTTGACGTGTTGATTTTAGTTTTATGCCCATGGGTTAATTGTCCTTTGTCTTGGATTATTCAATATGTCCGTCTGGTTTTTGTCCATAACAGTCCATCAGTCATAAATATAAAGTGCGAGTATCCTCGTCAAATTATCCTTATACCCGAAGTCAAATATTCCAACTAATTGGGGACTTGGACTGTAACAAGATTTTAATACTTTGTTTAATAATTACACCAGGTTATCGACTGCGTGTAACCCAAGGTTTTAATACTTTGTTATCAATTATGCCAAGTGTCCTTGTACATAATTTCACCCCTGTTTTAATAATTCCATAGACTATTAATTCATTCCCGTGTCCGGTTAAATGAACGATTATTCGTACATATAAATACCCCGCCCATCGTGTCCGATCGAGTGTATATGGTTATTTATGGGTACGTCCAATTGTAAATCTTTATATTAAAATTAACAACCTATCATTTAGTTAAACAAATATAAAGCCCATTAATAGCCCATAGTCTAATTTCCAAAAGTGTCATTCTTTTGTCCAAACCTCAATTATGGTACAAAGCCCAATTACCCAATTTTAGTAATTAGCCCAACATCATGATTACTTCGTTTTAAATAAGCATAATAATAATTTAGCTACGAGACATTAATGTAAAAAGGTTGAACATAACTTACAATGATTAAAAATAGTGTAGCGTTACACGGACAGAATTTCGACTTACACCCTTACAACATTCGCTAACATACCCTTATTATTAGAAATTAAAATTAAAATTAAAATATAAATATATATATATATATATATATATATATATATATATATATAATTTACGTATGATGAAGAAGGAAAAAGATGATTAAAAACGATCAAAATGCGTTGGCTTTTATAGGCAGTTTTGTCCAGGGTCTCTCCGCGACTCGCGGTCCTTTTGCATTACAAACTCCGCAACTCGTGGAGTTCGTAAACCCAGCTCACACAAATTTGGATCCTAGTCTGCCGATGGTTTTAATATAAATATAATATATATATATATATATATATATATATATATATATATATATATATATATATATATATATATATATATATATATATATATATATATATATATATATATATATATATAATTTATATAATTAATTATATATTATATTATATTTATATACATAGTTAACTTGTAATTTTTAGTCCGTTGCGTCGAGCGTTGAGAGTTGACTCTGGTCCCGGTTCCGGATTTTCGAACGTCCTTGCGTACAATTTAATATCTTGTACTTTGCATTTTGAATCTTGTACTCTTGTAATTTCGAGACGTTTCTTATCAATAATTGGAACCTCTTTGATTGTATTTTGTACTTTTGAGCTTTTTGGTCGTTTGCGTCTTCAATTCGTCGAATCTATCTTTTGTCTTCACCTTTTATTATTTGAACGAATATCACTTGTAAATAGAACAATTGCAACTAAAAACTTGTCATTCTTGAGGAATAATGCTATGAAATATATGTTCGTTTTTAGCATTATCAAATATTCCCACACTTGAGCGTTGCTTGTCCTCAAGCAATATAGTCTTGAAATATACTAGAATCACTTCTTTATTCTTCACACTTTGTACATCAATGATTTCTATACGGCGGTATAAATAATGGTCGTAACGATGTGGTTTACAGTCCCACATGACTATAAAATTTAGATCCATTAAGGAAATTGGATTTTTATGAAAACATTTGATCTTTTTTGAAAATTCAATCTAGTTTTTACTCTAGATAAGTTTTTCGGAATAACCCTTCACCGGTGTTTGCAAATTCTTTTTGTGGGTTTGGTGGGTTTCATATTTGAAAATTTTAGCACAAAACTTGCGGTTTTGTGTCATCCACTTGCTAACCTTGTATTAGGAAAGAAACACGTCCAGTATACTTGCTCCGTATATTACCTTTCGATAAACTACCGTCCGGTTGTAAAGAAAAGCGTTGAACAAGCAACTGTTAAGGCAATGTCCCCTGACATACTTTTAATTATGGTCTATAACGTGTCGGACGCAATTACTATCCTTTATAGGAGCAATAGTAAAGCTCACCCTTATAATTTTTCTGGTCTGGCACAAGGTTCTGTCTTTGACCATGCTATGCAACCACCGTTCTTATGGTTGACACCCGAATTGGTTCAGGTGACCTAATGAATTTCAGGTGAATTCCTAAGATTTTACGTTCAAAGGTAATGAACGCATTGAAAATAGGTTTTCAGAAAACAAATCGGTTTGAAATTTTGATCAAAATATTTTCTCGTTCAAGCTCGAGTTTAGATATCATCGAATTCCATGAGTTTTTAATTCTCAATCTTTAAGGTCAATCTCTAGGATTGAGTAATATCAGGCTTAAAAGCTGATGTTTGATCTTTAAGGAGATTATCCTTTCTGGGGATCTGATTCATTAGTCTTATCAAGCTAATTTGCACGGTGCCTCCCCATTGTACGAGATAAATCCTTCTCATGGTTAGGATAAGTCTGACCACTTGGCGACCCTATTTTATGCTGAGGTCCGTAGATTTCCTGCTGATTTTAGAGATGACTTTTCTAGGTTTTTCGTCAACCTACAGCTGGTTTGGACGACAACTTCATGACCTAAATCAAGAAGCGCGTTTCTTTTTTGGAAGACTTTACTTCCTTTTAATGATGGAATTGATTCATCGTGTAGATCCATCTTTCTTACAGTAAATCGGGTAAAACTGTTTAGTTTAGTCCAAAACAAAAGTATTTTCAGTTATTTGTTACAGAAATATGTGACATATATTTTAAAATAACTTGGTAAATTTTCCCACACTTGGCTTTTATTTTCCTTTTTATTGTCCTCTATTCCATTTTAAATGAATTTTAACATTTAGGTTTGTTTCTCAATTTATGTCCTTTCCGAGGTAACAATAATTTCGGTGTTAACACCTAGTTTTATCGTTCATAAATATGTATAAACATGATTTTGAGTTCATTTAATTGAAAATTTTGAAAAATTTTACTAGAATTGGGTAGTCAGTATATAAGACTAGGGATGTTCTTTATTATCAGAGAGCACTAGATTCTAATACAACTACTGCGTTACTAGTATTTTTAATGGTAACCAAGTGTTTAAAGTAAAAATTTTAAAATCCGAAAGAATTTAACCCCTTCCCACACTTAAGATCTTGCAATGCCCTCATTTGCAAGAAATCAGTAACAATTTAAATTATTGAGGGCGATTAGCGTAGAAAAATGATTAAATTTTACCAAAGTTTCCAAACATATTGTTGTTTGTGTTGAATGATAAATGGTGCGCATCATTTGTTCATTCCGTCTTGTTGTTATTTCACATTTATTTTGCATCTTGTCATCAAAATTAGTTGCTTTTGCTGAACTTAATGCCAGGCTTTGAAAATGCGTTGTTTTACCCTGTTGTGTACATAAGATAAACTGCAAACATATATACATATTTTTGAAGTTTGGTATATTACCCCACATTCAAAAATTATTAAAATCTAATAATAAAAGTTAGAAAATTATAAAAACTATTACAATATCAATATAAGTGTTAAATGTAGTAACATTACAAAAATAAAATAAATAAAACTAAATAAACTAGAGTTGATACTGATACCAGTAGGGGTTCCATGCATAACCGTATGTGTTATAAAATGCTTCAGCTGGGTTATAAGTAGGATACGGTGGTTGGATCTCTATAGACCAGGGAGGAAATACGGGCTTTGGAGTAGGAATATAGTGTCTACCTATATGTTGGCAATGAGCTATGATGTGGTTTTGATGAACTTGCCAATCTTCAAATGCTCGATGTCTAGCATTTTCATACTCTTGTGAAGCTATAAACCTTTCATTTCTGTCATTTCATTTCCCCCTCCCGCATTACCTGGCTGTTGATTTCTCTCAACCTGTGGATGTCTTCCATTATATTGTACTGCGACGTTATTTCGCCTCTTCAAAACCTTAGCACCATGATATACATTTAAACCAATTGTATCGTGGGGTTCTGGTTCTTCGATTAATAATCCCCCCCGACTTATATCCACATCGAGATACTCAGCAATTAATGTAATAAATATACCACCTCCTATTATACTGTGCGGTCTCATCCCCCTAACCATAGCTGATAAATAATAACCCACACAATAAGGTATACTTACAGCGCTTTGTGGGTCTCGAATACACATGTGGTAAAACAAATCTTGCTCATTTACCTTTTCCTTATTTTTACCTCGCTGTGTAATCGAGTTCGCTAGAAACCTGTGAATTACTCTTAACTCAGCTCTATCTATATCCAAATAAGAGTAATTTCCCCCTTTAAATCGCTGATGGCTAGTCATTTGACTCCATACACCATGCGTATCAAAATTTTCATCAATCTTCCTACCATTTAATATCAACCCTCGACAATCGGCAGATGCTAGCTCCTCAGGCGTATATATACGTAAGGCCTGAGCCATGTCTAGTAGAGACATGTGGCGCATCGAACCTCCTAAAAAAAATCTAATAAATGTTCGATCAGTTAAACTAGTTACCCGATCATTTATTTCTATACTACACAATAATTCTTCACACCATACTTTATATACAGGTCTACGCATGTTGAATAATCGTACCCAATCGTTAAAAGTAGAATTACCATACCTCTGTGTAAGTAATTATCTAATCCGTTCGGCCAATCCTACGGCTTCTAACGGTTCCCATTCTATTACCCTAGGTACTTCAACAGCTTTAGAATGAAGAGTGTGCAAGCTCCTTTGGTATTTTGGATAATCTATCCAACGTCTGTCTAATCTCAAGTTCGGGTGCAAATCTTCCACGTGCATATATGAAAATGTCATAACTGGATGAGGTATATCTTGTTTGTAATAGTTATCAACATCCTGTTGCTCCGCATTCTCAGGAGGAGCAATGCGAGCTTGGGATGAAGATTCACCCCTTTCAGTCTGCAAAACACATCAAACACAATTTTTGTGCATCTAAATATGCATTAGTGTCAGCAAAATCATCAATCAAAATAATTACAATGACATGTTCAATTTATATCAAACTTATGCTCATTTTCATATTTTTATCAAATCTACACTTTTTTAAATAAGCATATACAAAAATGTTCGCCAAGTTCATAAGCATTCAACTCAAATAACATGTCAAAATAATCATTATTAGCAATTAAACAAGTTTCAAATGGCATTATCTCTCAAAAATCAAGTTCATGAATTTTAGACTTGAAAAAGTCCACTTTAATTCTCAAAAATCATGTTTAGACTCAAAGTTTGGATCAATTAACTACTTAAACATGTTACACTACTTAATTTAGCAATAATTCATGACAAAAATCGGCCATAACCTGTTTATATCAAAAAGCTCCAATTTTGCTCAAGAACACAAACCCTAGATTACTCAAAATTTGAAGTTTAAGGCTTCTAATCATGTTAAATAGCATCAATCTAGGTTATACAAGCATAATACATAAGCAATTTAAGCATAATTACACTAAAAAGCATCAAAATTGAATTGGGTATAAATTTGCTCAAGAACACTAATTTTCAGATTAAATGGTGTTTAGGTGTAGAAATTTACCGTTTTCCTTGAGTAATTCCTTGATAGCATCCTTCTCAACATGATTTTAGTAAAAAATGTGATTATTTTTGGTTAAAAATTTCGATTTTGGGAGTGTTTTTTCGAGTTTTTTCGCAGTTTTGTGTATGGTTGTGTGGATACTGATCTGTTTCAGCGTTTTATTTTTTTTCTGAATTTTGATCCTCCGCGAGTCGCGGCACTTTCCCTTTACAAACGCCGCGAGTCGCGGAGTTTGATTTTTTTTTTCTAAATCTTTAACTTATAAAACAAATATTAATTAATTTTAAAAATTTGTTTCCCTTGTTATTTAGGATGAGGTCGTTTCGGAGCGATGTCCTAGTCCGTCCCTCGACAAAATTTTAAAATTTGTCAATTTAAAGCGCAGTTTTAAAAGCAAAGATTTTTGGGTTTTTTAATGTTTTTGGCATACTTTAATTCAATAAGATTAAAAATAATGATAATAAAAGTTCTCGTCCCTCCCTCGAGTAAAGCAATTTCGGTTCAACGACCTAGTCTTCAACTCACGATGAATTTTAAAAATCATATTTTTAACTTAGCGAAATAAAGTAAATTTTGGTTTTTAAATTCACACCAAACTTAAATTTAAAATGCATAAAATTAAAAATTCATATTTTTTTTTAAAATTAAAAATTCACACCAAACTTATATTATATTTTTGTTTTTATACATACAAACTTATATTAATTTTTCAAATATTTACAATTTTAAATATATTAATTTTAAAAATTGCACAATATTAATTTAATATTTATATATTAATTTTAAAAACATGGTAAAAATAAAAAAAATTAAAAATCTTTTTGGCTTTTATCCCACTTTAATCAATCAAATATTATCAAAAATATGCGCCCCTCTTTTCGGTAAAGTAATTTCGGTTCCATAACCTAATTTAACTCATGATGAATTTTTGAAATATTTTGTGTTTGATTGATTAAAGATATTTATACCTTAAGAATAAACGGTAAATTTCGCAGTGATGTAATAAATTTTTGTATGATATCAACAATTTCGGTCGCAAGACCTAATTTCATTGAATACCAATTTAATACTTTATAGCGAACAAATTAGCGTTTATTATCAAAAGGTTAAAAATAAAAATAAAAACTGTACAGACTTACCTGTGAAATATATTTCTTAGTGATATGCTCTAGCCCACTCATAAGATAGTTGGACTAATTGATTTTCCATGGCTACCTAGGCGTAACCTCGAGCATTTAATGTTTTTTCTTCTAAACATATGAACGGTCCATCTCTGCATAAAGTAACAAATTCGGTGTTTGAATAGGTTTGATTATTTGAACATTTACCTTCGTGTGACCATTTTCCGCATTTGTGACATTTTTCAAGGTGTCGTGCTCTTATTTTCGCTGTGGATTTTGATTTTCCTTTACCAAATTGTAACTTATTATCTTCGCATCCTGATTCTTTTCTTACTCCGTCCAATTTACCTCTGATTAATGATACTATTTCACTTGGAAGTGTGTCATTATTACGTTTAGTGATCAAAGCGTGTAGCATTAGACCATAGTTTAGTTCACAGGAAGTCTTCATTTCGAAAAACCTAAAAAAAATAAAAATTCAGAATGGGGGAAGAAGACTAGTTCTTTAGGGTCTGCTAGGAAAAGACCATTCGGGTTCCATTTTCGAGAACTACAGGAAAACAGAAAATCTAACTCTAACAGAAATACATATTATCCTTTAAAGACTTGATTCTCCCCACACTTAGTTAGCTGTGGTGTTGAAATTGTGATTAACTTCGTTGTCCACTTCCATCGGACTATCTATGTAGTGTTTAACTCTGTGACCATTAACTTTAAATTCAATCCCATTTGAATTTATTAATTCTATCATTCCGTATGGGAAAACTCTTTTGACTATGAATGGTCCAGACCATCTTGATTTCAATTTTCCAGGAAATAGCTTGAATCGTGAATTGAAAAGAAGAACTCTGTCTCCTTCTTTAAATTCTTTTGAACTTCTGATTCTTTTATCATGCCATTTCTTCGTTCTTTCTTTATAGTTTAACAAATTTTCGTATGCTTCATGTCTTAATTCTTCTAATTCGTTTAATTGACTTAACCGTAGACGTCCAGCTTCATGTAAATCAAGATTACATGTCTTCAAAGCCCAAAATGCTTTGTGTTCAATTTCTACTGGAAGATGACATGCTTTTCCGTAAACGAGTTTAAAAGGTGTGGTTCCAATTGGAGTTTTGTAGGCTGTTCTAAAAGCCCAGAGGGCATCCTCCAATTTTATGGACCATTCCTTCGGATTTGATCCTACGGTTTTTTCTAGAATACGTTTTAAAGCTCGGTTGGTATTTTCAACTTGTACACTTGTTTGTGGATGATATGCGGTGGAGATTTTATGAGTTACTCCATATCTTTTGAGAACTTTCTCAAGTTGATTATTACAGAAATGAGTTCCCCGATCACTTATTAAAGCTTTCGGTGTTCCAAACCTTGCAAAAAGACGTTTTAAAAAGTTGACTACAACTCGTGCATCGTTAGTTTGGAGAGCTTGTGCTTCCGCCCATTTAGATACATAATCAATGGCTACGAGAATATATAGATTATTATGAGATTTCGAAAATGGACTCATAATGTCAATACCCCAAATGTCAAATACTTCACATACTTGAATGACATTTTGTGGCATTTCATCACGTTGACTTATTTTTTCGGCCCTTTGACAAGCATCACAGGATTTGCAAAGAAGGTGTGCGTCTTTGAAAATTGTAGGCCAATAAAATCCAGCATCATAAACTTTTCTTGCTATGAGTTGAGGCCCATAATGCCCTCCTGTTGGTCCTGTGTGACAATGGTTTAAAATTTTACTAGCTTCATCTCCGAATACACATCGGCGTATTATTCCATCGGGACAACTTTTAAACAAATGTGGATCTTCCCAGAAATAGTGTTTTATATCACTAAAGAATTTCTTTCGTTTTTGGTACGACAATCCTTTTTCAAGCAATCCACATACTAAGTAGTTTGCATAGTCTGCAAACCATTGAATTTCATTATAATCTATCTTCAATAGATATTCATCAGGAAAGTTGTCTTGTATGGCTGATTCATTTAGAACTTCTAATTCAGGATTTTCAAGACGAGAAAGATGATCAGCGGCGAGATTTTCTGCTCCTTTTTTATCTCGGATTTCAATATCAAACTCATGTAAGAGTAAGATCCAACGGATTAATCTTGGTTTAGCATCTTGTTTCGAAAATAGGTATCTAAGAGCAGAATGGTCGGTATAGACCACCGTTTTAGCTAGAACGAGATATGAACGAAATTTGTCAAAAGCATAGACAATAGCAAGGAGTTATTTTTTAGTAGTTGTGTAATTCGTTTGTGCTCCTTGTAACGTCTTACTAGCATAATATATAGGTTGAAATCGTTTTTCAATCCTTTGTCCTAAAACGGCTCCCATTGCAAAATCAGTTGCATTGCACATTAGTTCAAACGGTAAATTCCAATTTGGTTTTATCATGATCGGCGCATTAGTGAGTTTCTCTTTAAGAATATTAAAAGATTTGATACATTCCTCTGAAAAGATGAATGGAGCATCCTTTTCTAGGAGTTTATTCATAGGAGTGGCAATTTTAGAAAAATCTTTTATGAAACGTCGGTAAAAACCGGCATGCCCTAGAAAACTCCTAACTCCTCTAACATTGGTGAGATGTGGAAGTTTAGCAATTACATCTACTTTAGCTCTATCCACTTCAATTCCTTCCTTTGAAATTTTATGACCAAGAACGATGCCTTCTTTAACCATGAAATGGCATTTCTCCCAATTAATACTAGATTTGATTGTTCGCATCTAATAAGCATTCGTTCAAGATTAACTAGACATGATTCAAATGTATCACCGAAGACTGAAAAGTCATCCATGAAAACTTCCAAGCATTCTTCTATCATGTCGTGAAAAATCGCCATCATGCACCTTTGAAAGGTTGCAGGGGCGTTGCAAAGTCCAAATGGCATGCGTTTGTAAGCAAAAGTACCATAAGGGCACGTGAACGTGGTTTTCTCTTGATCTTCGGGTGCTATTGGAATTTGAAAATATCCGGAAAAACCATCAAGAAACAATAGTAACTATTTCTGGCTAACCTTTCCAACATTTGATCAATAAAAGGTAAGGAAAAGTGATCTTTTCTGGGGGCGTCATTTAATTTTCTATAATCAATACACACACGCCATCCTGTTACAGTCCTAGTAGGAATAAGCTCATTTTTCTCATTTGTAATGACAGTCATGCCACCCTTCTTAGGTACGCATTGAACTGGGCTTACCCATGGACTATCAGAGATTCGATAAATTAAACCTGCATCTAGCAGTTTAATAATTTCTTTTTTAACAACATCTTGCATATTAGGATTTAGTCTTCATTGGCATTGCACATACGTTTTATGACCTTCTTCCATAAGGATTTTATGTGTGCAATACTAAGGACTTATTCCTTTTATATCATGAATCTTCCATGCAATGGCTGGTTTATGAGCTTTCAACACAGAAATGAGTTGTGATTTCTCATTTTCAGTAAGAGAAGACGATATTATTACAGGTAATTCAGATTCACCATGTAAATAAGCGTATTCCAAATGATTTGGAAGTGGCTTTAACTCTAATGTCGGAGGTTCTTCTATCGATGATTTATATCGATATCTGTCTTATTCTTTTAGCATTTGATTTTCTTATGTTGTTGGTTCATATCCATTAGCTATTAGTGTAGCTAACATTTCAGTTTCATCAATTGGTTCAATTCCTTCTCCCAAAGAACATTCTCCTGTTCCTTGTAATTCTGGAAATTCTTCTAACAATTCTGCATGTGAATCTATAGTTTGAATATAATAACATGTATCATCTGCAGATTGTGGTTGTTGCATTGCTTTATCAACTGAAAAGGTAACACTCTCATCCTCTATACTTAGGGTCAGTTTCTTACCGAACACGTCTATCATTGCTTTAGCCGTGTTTAAGAATGGTCTTCCTAATATGAGAGGAACTTGAGAATCTTCTTCCATGTCCAGAACAACAAAATCTACTGGAAATACTAAAGTACCTACTTTAACTAGCATGTTCTCCATTATCCCTCTAGGATATTTTATTGATCGATCTGCTAGTTGTATGCTTATTCGTGTTGGTTTCAATTCTCCAAGGTCTAGTTTAGTGTATAGTGAATACGACATTAAATTTATACTAGCACCTAAGTCTGCCAATGCTGCTATTGAACTAAGACTACCCAGAAAACATGGAATTGTGAAACTTCCTGGATCAGATAGTTTTTTTGGTATCTTATTCAACAGCACTGCTGAACAATTAGCATTCATAGTAATAGCCGAGAGTTCTTCCATTTTCTTTCTATTCGAGATTAGATCTTTCAGAAATTTAGCATATCTAGGCATTCCTGAAATCACATCAATGAAAGGAAGATTGACATTTATTTGTTTAAACATATCCAAGAATTTGGATTGCTCGGCTTCAAGTTTTTCTTTTTTCATTTTACTCGGGTAAGGAAGTGGTGGTTGGTATGGTTTAACATAAGGTTTAGCCTTAATAGTGTTATCTTCATTAACCTTTTCAACTACCGGTTCTTTTTCCTTATCTTGTTCAGGTTGTGGTTCTTGTGGAGTAGTAATGGCTTCATCAGAAATTACAGGTATTTCAGGTGATTTAAGTGTTGTACCACTTCTTGTGGTAATGGTTTTAGCTGTTTCATTCCGGGGGGTTAGCATTTGTATCACTAGGTAGACTTCCTGGTTTTCTTTCACCTATTAACCTTGCTAGGTTACTTACTTCTTGTTCCAAATTTTGAATAGAAGCTTGTTGATTTCTAAATGCTTGAGCATTTTGTTCATTGGTTTGTTTCTAAGATGTGAAAAACTGCGTTTGAGTTTCAACTAGCTTCGTCATCATATCTTCTAAATTTGGCTTTTTATCATCGGTTTGTTGTGGTTTGTTTTGAAAATTAGGTCTTTGCTGATTGTAAGTATTATTGGATACTTGTTGATTGCTAGGACCTTGTTGGTTGTTGTATGAAATATTTCGGTTATAATTCTGGTTTTGATTGTAACTCGGTCTTGGCGGTTGATAATTATTCTGATAATTATTTCCAGGCCTTTGGTTTATGTATGAAATATTCTCTCTTTGTTCCATTGTTAGTTCAATACTGAGATAATCTTTTGTCAAATGTGGTCCTCCACACTGCTCACAACTAATTCGTATTGAGTGAATATCCTTAGTCATCTTTTCCATTCATCTCTCGACAGCGTCTATCTTTGCGGAAATGGAATCTAAGTCATGGCTAGAATCGGCTCTAGCTGCTTTAGATGATCTAACGATATCTTTTTCCTTGTGCCACTCATGTAAGTGGGAAGCAGTGTTATCAATAATTTTATAAGCATCAGTTTCGGTTTTCTTCATAATAGAACCACCAGCTGCTATATCGATGTCTTTTCTTGTAGTGATATCGCATCCTTGGTAGAATATTTGTACTATTTGACAGGTGTCTAAACCATGTTGCGGACATCCTCTCAATAACTTTCCAAATTTGGTCCATGCCTCATATAGAGTTTCATTCGGTTTCTGTGTGAACGTAACAATTTCTCCTTGAAGTCTTACGGCTTTAGATACCGGAAAGAATTGTTTAAGAAATTTTTCAACTAAAACGTCCCATGTATCAATCGCCCCTTCAGGTAACGATTCCAACCAATCTTTGGCTTCTCCCTTTAAAGTCCAGGGAAATAACATGAGATATATCTGTTCATCTTCAACTTCTCTTATTTTAAATAGTGTGCAGATCCTATTAAAGGTACGAAGATGTTCATTTGGATCTTCCTTCGGCGCACCACTAAATTGGCATTGATTAGTTACCATGTGTAGAATTTGTCCTTTGATTTCATAATCTGGTGCATTAATGTCTGGATGAGTAATTGCGTGACCTTGACCAGTGCGTTTAGCTCTCATTCGGTCTTCCATACTTAAAGGTTCCAGATTCTCCATAATTGAATTTGTTGAATCTGAATCACTAGAGGATTCTGATTTAATGGTTCGTTCCTCAACAATCTCTGATTGAATGATTGGTGGTTCCGGAGGAAAAATTAGTGGTTCAGGATCTATGAATTGTCCCTGAATATTCTCCGGATTCTCAATTGTGAGGTCGGGTTAAAAAAATGGATTATCGGAAATTTGAATTGGAGTACTTGGTCGACTGGATGACGATTCTAAAGAAAAATCAACGACAACAATATTAGCTAGATGTCTTGATCGAGTTACAGGTGGTGAACGTACAAAAGGTGGTGAACGTCTTGCTCGGTGCATTCACTGAATATCCTATTAGTTTTTTAAAAGGAAAGAAAAATTATATAAGTTATCCAATTAATAGACTTTTCTGATTTTGCCCACGTTTCGAATAGCCAAAAGATGCAGCAGAGGGGCAGGATTCGTTTGGTCTCAATATAATTGAGTACTGTTTGGCTCCAATAACCCGGCCCACGTACAAATCCAACTATTACTACGAACCAAAAAATTTTGATGTCTATCAATTTAACCACTTAAAATAAATTTTCGTAATTTTAAGAAATTTAGATAAGAAGTAGAATAAAAATCTATGTCCTAAAAACTAGAATGGCGAGAAATAAGAAAGAAAAAGAAAGAGCGCGTCGGAAAAGGTCGAAAAAGAAAAGGGTTGAAAAATAAAAGGCGTCGAAAAATAAGAAAGAAAAAGAGTGACTTATAAAACTTTAAAAACACTCGACTAACCCAACCTTATTATTATCACTAACTTAAAATTAAAATTGTTAATTGAGATTACTAATTGATACATAGGTAAAAGGCGTCGAAAAATAAAAATAAGAAAGTAGCGCGTCGAAACTTAAAAAGGAACTAAAAACTAAAAATTAAAAGTTGCGTCTAAAAATATTAAAGCTTACAAGTAAAACTATATCCCAAATGGCAATAACTTAAAAAGGTACTAAAACTTATAAAGGCGTCGCAAAATTCTAAAGCACCTAAATCTTAGTCTAAAGAAAAAGCACTTAAGGGATTTTACGGCAAAGCCTAAAAATCTAGAAATAAAAATAACTATGGCAAAAACTATATTTAAAACTAAATACGAACGAAAAATACAAAAATTACGCTAAAAACGAATAAAAAGGGACAAAATATAAAAATAAACTAAAAGTTGTAAAAAGTACAATTTTTATAAAAATATTATTTTTATATTATTTATTTTATAAAACTATTAATTTTATAAACTAATTAAACTAATTAAACAAAATAATAACTTAAATTAACTAATTAAAAACTAAAAACTTAATTAGGGTTTTAAATAATAATAATAATAATAATAATAATAATAATAATAATAATAATAATAATAATAATAATAATAATAATAATAATAATAATAAACTCCGTATTAAATGCGAAATTAGGGTTTCTGTCAGTGTCAGGGTGGCTCCGCGAGTCGCGGTGAACCCATTTCAAAAACTCCGTGGGTCGCGGGGTTTGAAAATTCAAATGAGACAGGTCAAGTTTCGACAGGTTTCGGTTTTTTTTATTTATTTTTTTTTTTTTTTCTGTTTTAATAATTAACTAAAATATTTATATAAATTAAATAAAAACTTATGTTTTAAAAACTAAAATAAAAATAGAAATACTTTATAATTTTATAAAAATCTTAAAAATAGATTTATATATATATTTTTTTACGGTTTTTTATTTATTTATATTTTTGATATTTTTTAAAAAAAATGTATTTTTACAAAAACTAAATAAAACTTAATAAAAATCTTTTTTTTTTATGTGTGGCGTTTTGCTTCGGCGTTCCCCGGCAGCGGCGCCAAAAATACTTGATGTTTAAAGCTAAGGGGTATAAAATACTATTAAATTTTACAAGAAAATACTATTAAATACGATACAATTTTACACAAGATATTTATTTATTTATAGAATGGATATACTTAAACCTTGCTACAACACTTATAGGCAGTGTACCTAATCGTACAGTAGTGCAGTTTTTAGTAAGTCCGGTTCGTTCCACAGGTAAAAATCTTTAACCAAAGCTTAACGTTATATTAGTTTTAATTTATAAAAATACAAATATATATAAGTAATATTATTATTATAAAAAGGGGGTTTTTACCGTTTAATGACCGGTTTGTCGATTTAAAAAAAACTTTAGTCGCAGTTAAAACCTAATGTAAAATAATAAAAATAAATATAACTTAATTTAAAGCGTAAAGTGAATAACGATAAGGAAATTGCGATAAATAAAGTGCGATAATTAGAAGTGCAATTAAATGTAAAATAAAGGAAATTAAATATGAAATAAAATAATTATGCTTATTTAAACTTCCGTAATCATGATGTTCGACGTGTTGATTTTAGTTTTATGCCCATGGGTTAATTGTCCTTTGTCCTAGATTATTCAATATGTCCGTCTGGTTTTTGTCCATAACAGTCCATCAGTCATAAATATAAAGTGCGAGTATCCTCGTCAAATTATCCTTATACCCGAAGTCAAATATTCCAACTAATTGGGAACTTGAACTGTAACAAGATTTTAATACTTTGTTTAATAATTACACCAGGTTATCGACTGCGTGTAACCCAAGGTTTTAATACTTTGTTATCAATTATGCCAAGTGTCCTTGTACATAATTTCACTCCTGTTTTAATAATTCCATAGACTATCAATTCATTCCAGTGTCCGGTTAAATGAACGATTATTCGTACATATAAATACTCCGCCCATCGTGTCCGATCGAGTGTATATGGCTATTTATGGGTACGTCCAATTGTAAATCTTTATATTAAAATTAACAAACTATCATTTAGTTAAACAAATATAAAGCCCATTAATAGCCCATAGTCTAATTTTCACAAGTGTCGTTCTTTTGTCCAAACCCCAATTATGGTACAAAGCCCAATTACCCAATTTTAGTAATTAGCCCAACATCATGAATACTTCGTTTTAAATAAGCATAATAATAATTTAGCTACGAGACATTAATGTAAAAAGGTTGAACATAACTTACAATGATTAAAAATAGCGTAGCGTTACACGGACAGAATTTCGACTTACACCCTTACAACATTCGCTAACATACCCTTATTATTAGAAATTAAAATTAAAATTAAAATATAAATATATATATATAATTTACGTATGATGAAGAAGGAAAAAGATGATTAAAAACGATCAAAATGCGTTGGCTTTTATAGGCAGTTTTGTCCAGGGTCTCTCCGTGACTCGCGGTCCTTTTGCATTACAAACTCCGCAACTCGCGGAGTTCGTAAACCCAGCTCACACAATTTTGGATCCTAGTCTGCCGACGGTTTTAATATAAATATAATATATATATATAATTTATATAATTAATTATATATTATATTATATTTATATACATAGTTAACTTGTAATTTTTAGTCCGTTGCGTCGAGCGTTGAGAGTTGACTCTGGTCCCGGTTCCGGATTTTCGAACGTCCTTGCGTACAATTTAATATCTTTTACTTTGCATTTTGAATCTTGTACTCTTGTAATTTCGAGACGTTTCTTATCAATAATTGGAACCTCTTTGATTGTATTTTGTACTTTTGAGCTTTTTGGTCGTTTGCGTCTTCAATTCGTCGAATCTATCTTTTGTCTTCACCTTTTATTATTTAAACGAATATCACTTGTAAATAGAACAATTGCAACTAAAAGCTTATCTTTCTTGAGGAATAATGCTATGAAATATATGTTCGTTTTTAGCATTATCAGTCTTGATGTGTTTCAGTTTGTGCGTTGTCGATCGAAGGGGGAAGTTGTACCACAAAGTCATTCAAGTACCGCGGTTGACTCTTATGTCGCTTCGGTCTGTCATGTTGTTCAGTCGGATCCAACAAGTCATGGACTGAGTTATCAATTACAGGGCTCGACCTATCAGAAATGGGTTCTTGGCCTAAGTTTTCACCATTATTTTCTCCATTAGGAATTGGTTCTTGGCCTAATCTTTCACTATTACTTCCAATATTATGAAGCTCTTCATCTTGATCAATGAGCCGTTCTGGTGGTGTATCGCAAACAAATAGGTCATTCAAGTTATCACACTGATTTTGTGTGACTCTCATCTGTGTAGATGAAACTTTGAACGAAAACTCGTTTTCAACAAATCTAACATCCCTTGAGACAATCATTTTCATGTCCTTGAGGTCATATATCTTGTAACCTTTTGTTCCTCCAGGATATCCTAAAAAAATACCTGGTCTCCCCCTTACTTCGAACTTATCTCCGTTGGTCATTGTGTTCTTGTAATATACAAGACAACCAAAAACTTTCATTAAGTTGTAATCAGGTTTTTGATTGAAGACAACTTCGTAAGGGGTTTTGCTCATGATAACTTTAGATGGTAGGCGATTAATAATGAATGTGGCAGTTAACACACACTCTCCCCAAAACCTTTTAGGTAACCTAGCCTCATACATTAATGCCCTTGCAGTCTCAAGTATGTGCCTATGCTTTCTTTCCACGACTCCATTTTGTTGTGGAGTATGTGGACACGAAGTTTCAAGTAATATTCCATTCTCATTGTAAAAACATCTCATGTCATTAGACGTAAACTCACATCCATTGTCACTACGGATCCTTTTAATGGTCTTACCGAATTGAGTTTTTACCATATTATGAAAGTTCATCAAACAGGCGCTAGCTTCATATTTGAATTTTAAAAGGTAAACCCAAACGGATCTACTGAAATCGTCGACTATGGTTAAAAAATAATTAGCACCAGATAGAGATGGAACACGATACTTTCCCCAAATATCACAATGTACTAACTCGAAGCAATCGTTAGTTTTAATGCTACTAATTTGAAAAGGAAGTCTAGTGTGTTTCGCCTTAGAACAAGATTCACACACTTGATCAATAGTACTCTTACTAAGAAAGTCTATTTGAATTAGTTTCTTACCAGAAGCGTGTCCTAATCTTTTGTGCCAAGTACCTATAGTCGTCATCAAAGCCTTCTTCTTTCCAATCATTCCCATTCGGTATAGACCATTCTTGCAATTACCCGCACCAATCAATCTCCTAGTGTGGAGTTTCTGTATCACACAAAAATCTGAAAAAAGGTTATAGCGGATTGAAGATCTTTGCTTAGTCTACTAACAGACAAAAGATTGCAATTAAACTTAGGAATATGTAAAACTCCTCTTATTTTAGTTCCTCCAGGCAAGAGACATTATCCTTTTTCATTTATAGGGATGGCATCCCCATTAGGAATAATAACGGGTGCTTCAAAGTGCCCTTTAGTTTTATTTTCAAGGATATCTTCATTATAAGTGATGTGTTCCGTTGATCCAGAATCGATTACCCCTCTCAACATTAGATACCATACTTGCTGATTTGTTTGCTATACGTCACGAGAAAAATTAATTCCCAGAAGAATTAATTTTGATTTCTTTGTTTTCTCCCCTCTTTTTAAATCGACGGTGGACTACTCACGTGCACAACAAATTAATAGATTAACAAGAACTAATTTATTAAATCTATTAAGTTGTTGCTGTACACGTTTGTTGTTGTACACGTAGACGAACATAGACGAAAAGTAATACTAATTACTTTGTTTTGTATTGTTGCTTCCTTTAATTTTTCTTTTGATTTTTAAGAACGTCGACTCTCTTTTGTAGATGAACAGGTCGTCAGTTTTTTTGTTTTTTTTTTTTTTAGGTTAAACCTGAGCTCTCGATACCATGTAGAAAATAATATGGATCGAATTAATTTTTCATTAACAAATGTTGTGTATTTATACACAATACATAAAGATCCTAAACTTAACCAACAAGTTTAGGAAAGGGGGATGATTCTCACACACACTTTTTTGATCCTCACACACCTATTTTAACCTTTTACTCTTCTAATAATACTCAATTGGTGTGTGAGGATCAAAAAAGTGTGTGTGAGAATCATCCCCCTTTAGGAAATAAACATAGAAACAATATTTTAATAGAAAATAAATATTAATTCCTAATTTCAATAGGATATGGCGTATCTTGAAGTGAGCGATTTATTCATGGTTCATGGCAATGGAACTGGAATCGATCCCAGATTGGGTCAAGAAACGACGTAGTTGTGCAGTCTTTGATCAATGACATTGGTAATATTGTGTTGTCAGATAATGATGATTCATGGCGATGGACATTGAACACAAATGGTGATTTTACTGTTTCCTCAGCTAGAAAAGGAATTGAAGATCTGTTACTCCCGTCTCTTTCTCCATGTACATGGTGGGAAACTTATATTTCTAGGAAGGTAAATGTGTTTATGTGGAGAATTAGGATGGATCGACTTCCGGTACGCATTAACTTGGTCATTAACTTGGTGATAAGAGGAGTTAATGTTGACTCAAATCAATGTTCTGTTTGTAATCATCATCTCGAAACCATGGATCACATATTCTTTGTTTGCGAGACGGCTAATAATTTATGGCGATGTATTAAAGTATGGATAGATATCGACATGCCATCTTGTTCATCATGGCATGATTGGTGGCATTGGTTTGAAGATATGGATCAAAGACAACGAGAGAAGGAAAAAATATATGCAATTGGGACGGCTACACTATAGCAACTTTGGCAGTTTAGGAATAGCTTGGTGTTTAATTCGGGTCAACTAAAGAAATACTCTTTATTTGATCTTGTTCGCTCTTTTTCTTTTTTGTGGCTTAAACATAGAGGTCACTTTAATATTTCATGGAACAGTTGGCTTTTAATGCCTACGTAATTTGCTTTGTACGCTTCTAGAGGCTTGCTAGAGTGGTTGGTTTAATTTATAAAATTTCAACGTTCCAAAAAAAAAAAAAAAAAACTGTTAATATGAATGGAAGTGAAAGAATCTGTGATTCATCAGAGAATTTTAGTTAATCACATATAAGCAAGTGATAAACTATATTCTAGCAAGTTATTACTCCGTATTTGTTTTGACAACTAATAAACAACATTACATTACATATCTGAAAGTTGCAGACAGGACTACATGAATATCTATTTCTATACGTTGAATAGTCATTTGATTTGCAAAACTAAAAAGTTCAAGGGATGAATTGATCTTTTTATAAAGTATAAGGTTTAAAACGAAAATGTTTTGCTGGAAGACCAAAAATTTAAAATCCGATTGCAATTTTCAGTTTTACCACTTTTTTACGCAAACCGTCAATTGCGAGTATCTGCGTCTGTACCTCATAACCAGGTTAAGATACCACAAATTTTCGTTAATCGTTACAATCGTTATTAGTGAAATGCATTAATTGTTTCTAATATTTTCGTTTATTTATTGAACGGCAATTATTTTTTTATTTTTCGTTTTTATTTTAAAAGATAGAAGATATAATTAGGGTTTTGCATGCACTGAACAAAAAGAAGAAAAATCAATGGCGGGAAAACAGATTACTGGAATGTTAAATTGTGAAGAATATCCACAGTTCTTCAAGATCTATATGCCTGATCATTGCTCTGCTCAACTGGTTATTGTTTCATCTTCTATTCTATTATTTATTTTAAATTTATTGTTTTTTCATATAATATATATGGTGAACGGTACCCTATTGTCAATTATACTTAAAATTCATATAATATTGAATGTGTATCGAGTATGCAGAGTTTAATTTGATGCTATGTCAAATTGCAATTTTGTTTATTTACAGAGTATACCACCAGCATTTATTAAGTATTTTGAAGGTATTATACCATTGAAGGTTATTCTTGTTACTTGTGGAAAAATGTCATGGGAGGTGGATATGGACAAGATTGATGATAATGTTTTTCTTAAAAGTGGATGGGAGAAATTTGTGCAAGATAATTCACTACAGTTGGGTGATTTCTTATTATTTTACTATAACGGTGGATCGAAAATCTTTGTTACAATTTCTGGGAAAAATAACTGTCTTAAAGAGGTTAAGCTTGCAAATAACAAGAGAGAACAGCAACCAAAATACATTCAGGAGATTGATACTAATAATACGGGTAAACATGCGTGACTTAATCTATAATTTTACACAATATGGGGAAGTAACCAATCGGGGGAAGCGGGGGAAGAAAAAAAAAATTCGTTTCTTGAAAAAACTTTGTTCACGAACATTATAGATTGGATGAAAATAAGAACATTTAGAAAAGACACTTCGTGATGAATGTTATTATTTTGGCGGGAAAACGATCGACAAAAATAACATTCAAGATAATATTGTTCGTGAAGAATGTTAACGTTTTTTTCTTCATGTTTTATGAAGTAAAATTTAGTCCGATTTAGAGTTTAGGGTTTAGGGTTTGGTGTTTTGGGTTTATTCCATAAACCCAAAACACCAAACCCTAAACCCTAAACTCTAAACCGTTCGTGTTAAAAACTCAATCTAAATCCTAAATCTAAACCCTAAATCTAAACCCTAAACCCTAAATTTCTAAACCCTAATATCTAAACCTCATAAACCATAATATCTAAACCCTAATATCTAAACCCTAATGTCTAAAACCTTAACATACGCTCGAAAAACACGATAATTGTTATATATTAGTTCTTCGAGCGTTTTCCCGCCAAAATAATAAGATTCATCACGAAGTGTCTTTTCTAAATGTTCTTATTTTCATCCAATCTATAATGTTCGTGAACAAAGTTTTTTCAAAAAACGAAAAAAAAAAAAATTAAATTTGCTTCCCCCGCTTCCCCAGCTTCCCCCCGATTGGTTACTCTTGATCCTACCACTATATATATATATATATATATATATATATATATATATATATATATATATATATATATATATATATATATATATATATATATATATATATATATATATATATATATATATATATATATATATTTATTTATTTATTTTTTTTGGCGTCTCTTAGTTTGTTGTGATTATTGGTGTGTAGGTGAAGAACAAAAGAGAGCTGATGCTCAAGAAAGTAAATTGTCATTTAGTGTAAAGATACCGTCGAGTTATATGAGATTGGGATTTCTGGTAAGTACTTCTTTTTTTCTATACTTTCGTAATATCAACTATCTGACTTTGGGTTGCAGACTTGCAGTATTTAGTGCTTATTGTTTGGATATATTGATTATTAATTATGCCTTTGAGTCTGGTTAAGTTGCTATATATGCATATAGACTTATGACAATGCCAAATTAAGATATAAACAAAGGTTGTTAACCTTTTTGTTAGCCACTCTTAAGTCGGTATGATGACTAGCCCGTCCCGTTTCGCCCAAAAACGTCTAATTAGTCAGTCAACGCTAAATGACTGGTCAAAGTCAGTTTGAGTCGGTCAAAGTCAAGGTTTGTTAAAGTTAGGTCTAAATTTCAATATTACTTATACTCAGATTTTGTGCCCTATACATATATTTGAAATATTTAAGTTTGATATGTTTATGTGTAATATTTATATATAACTTAAATATTTATTTTACTAAAAGTCAACGTTAGTCAACTTCAATTAACGTCCGACTCGACCAACTAGTCGTTTCAAAGTCCTGATCGACTCGTCTCCATCTCGCGAGTTTTTCAACGTTGATTACCATTGACTTTCAATGTTTTGAGGTGGTTGATAAATATGTATATGTGACTAAAAGTCAATGTTAGTCAACGTCCAACTCAACTCCGACTTAACCCCATCTTGAACGACTAGTCATTTTAAAGTCTCGACCAACTCGTCTCCATTTTGTGACTTTTTCAACCTTGAATATCATAGACCTTAAATGTTTTGAGGTGGTTGATAACACTACTAGAAAATTTGAGATTAGCGACGGATTTTCCGACGGTCAAAATTTCCGTCCCTAATTACCGACGGTTTCCGACGAATTTCCAACGAACATATAAATAATTGATTTGGGACGCATTTGGGACAGCCGACAGATTTAGGGACGGAACCTAATCCGTCGCAAATCAGTCCCTAAATAAATGTTCGTCCCAAATTCGTCAGAAAATAATAGACTTAGGGACGGATTTGGGATGGCCCAATTTGTCCGTCCCTATTCCGTCGGTAATTTTAAGAACTAGGGACGGATTAGGGACGGACAATTATGTAATTTGTAATTTTATCGAGTACACGAGCAATTATACGCACGTTGAAGTGCTAATAAGCATTTGTATACATATAATGTACTAAGGGAATGATATATACACTAATATACATCTTCTTGTCACGTTTAAACCGTTCTCTGAGTTAATGTATTTGTTGTTTTATACTCGAACATCTGTCGTTGTATGCATCGTGGCACGGGTGCGTGAGTTTTTATGTTTTTTAATTTTTAAGTATGGTTATATAGTGATATAGTTGTATGTAGGAGTGAGTATTTATTCATTTTTGTGTAAATCGTATTTTTGAAAAATATAAAAATAAATTTCCGTCCCTAATCCGTCGGTAATTTTAAGAATTAGGGACTGATTAGGGACGGACAATTATGTAATTTATTATTTTCTCGAGTACATGAGCAATTATATGCACGTTGAAGTGCTAATAAGTGGGGTATACATATAGTGTACTAAGGGAACGATATATACACTAATGTGCATCTTCTTGTTGCGGTTAAATCGTTATTTCAGTTTATGTATTTGTAGTTTTATACTCGAACATCTGTATAGTGGCACGGGTGCGTGAGTTTTTAAGTTTTTAATTTTTAAGTATGTTTGTGGTATAGTTGTATGTAGGAGTGAGTATTATTTATTTATATTTATATTTATTTTATATTTGTATTACAGTATAATATTATATTAATATTATATTACTATATTTATTTATTTATTTCTACGGAAGAAGCAGATCATGGGATATGAGTAGAGATATGACTAATATGAGTGGACTCATGGTCCGTTAGATTAACCCATAACAAATCCAACGGTCAATATTAATAATCCTCCACACCTATTTTCTACCAATCACATACATCCAAGACTTATATAGCATTTCCATTCCTTTAATTTATTTTCACTTTACTCTTTCATTTAACTTTGCAAAAATTTTCTAAACACTATCACTAAATCAAGATCTCATCAAGGAGGAATTAAAAACAGTTACCAAGACCTTCCCCCTTTTCATTGATTAATTCGACACCTAGCAGTAACAGAAGATAAGCGCATGGAATTTTGTTCATTATCTTTTGAGGTTTTTAATTCATATATACTATAGTGTTCGTGTTATTCAATAATTACACACATACGCTATTTGTTATTCTACACTTGCGAGGTATAATAAGAAGCCAACGATTTGTGAGATTCAGACCGCTGTATATTGGAGTTGTTTCGTGAGCTTGCGAAACATGATGTTAGTCAGGGGACTAAAGTTATTACCAAATTTACAAGCACTTCAATTTGTGTGTTTCGGGTTTGTAAATAATTGATGTTAGTATGTTAATTTGTAATCCAAAGTTTATCGAAATGAAGCTCTATTATGATTTGTATCTAATTTAAAGTTTGATGAAATGAAATGAAACAGTAGTATTCTGGTTTGTTTCCGTATGTATATGCAAAGTATAAAGTATCTCAAAATCAGTCGTCGCTAATCCGTCCCTAATGGGTCCGTCGGTAATCCGTCCCTAAAGGGTCCGTCGCTAATCCGTCCCTAATGGTCCGTCGCTAATCCGTCCCTAAAGGGTCCGTCGCTAATCTGTCTCTAACGGTCCGTCGCTAATCTATCCCTAAAGTCCGTCGCTAATCTGTCCCTAATTTCGACGCCTTCGCTAAATCCGTCCCTAATTATTCCCGAGGGCGATTTTAGGGTCGGCTTCAATCTGTCGAAAATCCGTCGCTAAACACGTTTAGGGACGGATTAGGGACAGATTTTGTTGTCGCTAATTTCAGATTTTCTTGTAGTGTAATATGATAAGCTGTGTCTCATGTAGCACACACCAAGGGATTTTTATGCTGAAGTGAAAGAATTGAGAGAAAAGGCTAGGCTTCAACATTCAGGACGAACATGGGATGTAAAGGTGGTTAAATACGGTGAAAGAATACGGTTTGATGGATGGAAAGATTTTGCAAATGACAATTGCTTGGCAGTTGGAGATACTTGCTGTTTTAAGATGATTGACATTAAGCCTGATTTCTATTTGCTCGATGTATCGTTTCTCAGGGAATTATAGTCGAAGTCCCAAGTGGTAAAGTGTTCTAATTCAATTTTAATGGTAAAAAATTGAAGTAATTGATGTATGATAGGTAGTAATTACAGTAACTTTTTGAATTGCCAAAATTACCATTCACTTGATGCCGTGCAGGTTAGTTTTTGCATTTTCGGTGCCTTGTATTTTGTATGGGTCAACCATAATTTTAATATTTGAAATGTGAATAATAGTGTATGTTTGGGTAGGATATGTCATGATGTGTGGCAGAGGTGGCCAAACGGCCGGGTTGTGTAACTAAAATTTCAAAATTGGAAAAGGTAATCGTAAAGTACAGGTGAAATGGTTTGGATTGATTGAACACTTTTTTGTCCATTTCTTACGTGTTATACGTAGTTCATGTGTTTAATTTGACCATCTAAACTAGACATGAGCAAATTAACCGAAATACTGAAATCGGAATGGTAGGTACTGGTATCGAAAACCAAACTGAAAGGATTCAACTTTGGGTTCGGTTTCGGTTCTAGCTTTTAGGAAATACTGATTTTGGGAACATGCAGTTCGGTTGCGTTTTGAACAAGGAAACTGAAATTTTTTACTGAAAAAATAGATTTAAAAATCAGTATATTATAAAGTGAATCATCTATTCTATTGTATCTAATAAATCTCTAATTTGATAGATACCATATAAAACTACTTTAATCCCTATCTATTTAACAATAACATGTCACATGTCATAATCCAAGATGATGTCATAATCATGTAATTAATCTTAAATATAAACAATTCAAATTAAGTCGTGATAATTAAGTATAAATTAATTATCAATAACACGTGGTATTACACTCTGACAAATTCACTTCCTTTTACTCAATCAAATCATCATCCTTCTTAAGCAATCTCCCCTCTTTTGAATTTCTTTTGGGTTTGCGGCATGAATTTATTCTTTTCATCTCACTCTGAAATTCTAAATTAACATTGCCTTTCTTTTTTTAGACTTCAGTTTGGAATCACCAGGAAGAACTTAACCACCAAGGCGTTTATCTCCCGTAGTTGTATAAACCGCCCCCAACTACTACCTTGGAGGAAACCCAGACCAATTCGAGGGCATGGCCGGTAAAATCCCGCCTCCCCGCTACTCCCGCACGAAGCGAAAGGGGACCTGGGTGGATACTTCAGGTCAAGAGATAACATTGAGTGCAATGTTGCTTCCTAGTGGAGTCGAACTCCCGACTTCTCTCTAAGAGAGGCATGCCACTAACAGCTGATCCTTGTTCATCATCGGTTTTCTTTTATTTATGTTTTCTTCTATTCAAATTTGATTTTAAAACCTGAATGTACATTTTGAAGGGATTTGTATGATTTTTCATAAAACTATTTAGCAGCGGAAGCATGTACAACAATTTTTAAACCTTTCAAAAACTCCACATCAAGGATCCAATTGCATGTTGTTAAGAAAACTAAATAATAAATAGTGAGTTTAAAGACTACAACCTTTGAAGACTTTGAACTTGAGAAGTTATGGATACTAAGAATACTAAGAAGCCAACGTAGCCTTCCTCTATCGGTAATCCACACGAAAGCAAACTCTAATATCAACCGGATGCTAGTCCTTCACAACCCTTGAAAACAAGTATAAGAAACAATTCTTTCTTAATTCTTGTTTTAAATCTATCTTGTATTCACAGTAGTCTTTCAAACATGAAAGAAAACTTAGAAGTTGTTAGTAACTAAAGAGAATAATACTTGCATGTGTGTGTTTTCTTACTTATACCAAAATGTACGAATGTTCTAATATATTTAAAGAAACACATTAACAAGTCATGATGAAAGGCAATACTTCATCATTTCACTTTAAACAAGTCATCATGAAAGTAAATGCTTCATCATTTCACTTTAATAATATGACTTTAATAATGTATACTTATATATTATATAATTAACAAGATATAAAGAAGTAAGTAATATACTTGTTACTTACTCACATACATGTTTATGTAATTGTATTCATTCTCATACAATTGTAGTATTATCATTTATATTAAATAACAATGTCACAACATGTATAATAGGGTTGCAATATTCGAATCATATTCAAATATGTAATTGATATTTATTTGTTCATTGTGTGTGACCCTTTAGGTTCAAATGTTATTAGTAGTATAGACATAAGTTGTGTCTTGGGCATTAATAACCAACAATCTCCCACTTGCACAAGATTCAACATATGTCAACACAGACAGTAGTAAACGTCTAGCAACATGCCACTGCCCCTAACAACACATGAAAAATGTCTTCTTCAGCTCTGCAAGGTAAGTAGGGTAGTTTCGCTTCCAATGACCAATTTCTCCACAATGGAAACAAGTGGCATCTTTGGCAGGTTTTTCCTTCTTCTTGACAGAATCCTTTGGGACAAACTTTTTGCCTTTGTAGTTGCCTTGACTCTTAGGTTTGCCTTTACCTTTGCCTTTGGCTTGTGGCTTCTTGATTTTTCCTTCCCGAATCATGAGGACTTCAGAGGTTTTGAATGGAATATTCTTCTCGGCAGTCTTAAGCATTAAATGCAACTCCGAGATAGATTTCTCCAAATTGTTCATATTGTAGTTCAAGACGAACTGGTTATATGACTTTGGTAGTGAGTTGAGGATCAAGTCTATTGCCAACTCAGGACCAATGGAAGATCCAAGCCTCTCAAGTTGATCTATGTAGCTCTTCATTTTTAGAACATAAGAGCTTACAGATGTCCCCTCTGTCATCTTGCATGCGTGTAATGCTCTGACAGTTTCAAAGCGTTGTTGCCTAGCTTGTTGCTGGAACATTTCCTTTAGCTGCTTAAGCATCTCAAAGGCATCATGATGTTCCAGGTCCTTTTGCAAGTCAGGAATCATGGTGGCTAACATGAGGCATGCTACCTCTGTGGAGTCATCCATATGCTTAGTCCAAGCATCTCGGATGCTCTTAGTAGCATTAGCAGGGGGTTCCTCGGGAACGGGTCCATCAAGTATATACGACTTCTTTTCGACTTTGAGAACAATTCTCAAATTACGATACCAGTCTAAGAAGTTCGTATCATTGAGTTTTTCCTTCTCTAAGACAGATCTTAGAGAAAGGTGGTGAACGGGTGTAGTTGCATTGGGTGACATCTACAAAATTAACAAAGTTCTTTTAGTATTTTAATATTTAATCCTTTAATAATTGATTACCCTAACTTTCTTATAAAAATTAATTTGTTAAAGGCTAGAATCCAAGTTACATTTAACCTTGAGTGGTTGGCTGATGCTCTTTCCACTAAGTTTAAATTAACAAGGTAGGTAGCGATTACCAATTGCAAGTCTAATACAATTTCTATATCTTAATGGGATCCTTAACAACAATTGTCAAATGATATGTTTAATCCCATCTATGCCTTGGGCCTCTTGTGTTTGGCTGATGCTCTCTCCACAAGAAGTACCAATTAAGTTGTCCTATTTAAAAACTTATGGTGTTCGGCCCAAGACTGTCATGGGAATCGCGAAACACCATCTCGGTAATCACAAGACGACCGTGGTGGTTGGCTGATGCTCTCTCCACAACGACGTACAAATGACAAGCGAGTGTCTTAAAAAGGATGGCATACACTTACATTTTAAAGGGATTTTGTGTTTTGTATTATTTCAATTTGACAAAACATTTCGTATAATAGTTGTTGCATGCATTCAACAATATATTATACGTATACTTTATATAAAATCATATTTTATATGTTGGTCTTGAGTTTATAGAATCTCTATTTTAGTCACTCACGGCTTGTTCAATTTTAAACTAATATCCTATATTAATATGTATACATTAAGCGCGCTAACTTAAGACCAATTTTAGTTTCTAATAAAACTCATTTTATTTAAAACTTATACAAGAGTTTGGTTTAAATTTATTAAATTCATAATTTATTAAAAATTCATAATTTTAATGTCAATTTTGAGCTTTATGTAAAAACTCCTTTTTATTAAAACTCATTTTATACTTTTACGAAAAACCATTTTCAAAATTATATATAAATTTACCAAACTCTTATTTGTGTTTGATTTGTTAAAAAAAATATTATTTTCTAGCATGCAAATATCCTATATTCAAACATGCAACATACAAACATAAATACAACAATTAATAGGAGCATAGCCAAACCTTTTCATAATCGGTTTTCGTGAGCCAAACGAAGGGACCGGGTCAATCTAAGGACATAACAAATATCCATGCTCCATTGTGATGTCTTGAAGCTCCCACTTGCCTAGTCAACATTTGGTGTTGCAAATGGCTCCAAAATTTCTTAGAACTCCATCTTGAATTTTCTTCATGTCTTGTTACATTTTATAGATAAAATATACAAGTCTACACTAATACTTTTACATCTCAAAATTAAACAAAACATGAAAAAATAAAATTATTACAAACCATTATAAATGAAAGAATAATTTACAACCCAATCGAATTTCAACACAACCAAACATCACAAAATGGTCTAAAGGCTTTCTATGCACCATGCAACTTAATATATCAACTAGTATATATATAGCAACTTCTACAACCATACATGCATGTAAAAGGAATGGTTGTAGCAAATAAAATAACTAAGTTGCATTTTAGAAATCTACAACTTTTTCTTTTTTAGAAAAAAAGTTGTTCATTTCTAATAATAAGAACAAGTTCTTATTGTATATAACATAAGTTTCTTAACACATGCAAAAGCGGCTCTTGATACCACTGAAGGGATTTGTATGATTTTTCATAAAACTATTTAGCAGCGGAAGCATGTACAACAATTTTTAAACCTTTCAAAAACTCCCCACCAAGGATCCAATTGCATGTTGTTAAGAAAACTAAATAATAAATAGTGAGTTTAAAGACTACAACCTTTGAAGAATTTGAACTTGAGAAGTTATGGATACTAAGAATACTAAGAAGCCAACGCAGCCTTCCTCTATCGGTAATCCACACGAAAGCAAACTCTAATATCAACCGGATGCTAGTCCTTCACAACCCTTGAAAACAAGTATAAGAAACAATTCTTTCTTAATTCTTGTTTTAAATCTATCTTGTATTCACAGTAGTCTTTCAAACATGAAAGAAAACTTAGAAGTTGTTAGTAACTAAAGAGAATAATACTTGCATGTGTGTGTTTTCTTACTTGTACCAAAATGTACGAATATTCTAATATATTTAAAGAAACACATTAACAAGTCATGATGAAAGGCAATACTTCATCATTTCACTTTAAACAAGTCATCATGAAAGTAAATGCTTCATCATTTCACTTTGATAATATGACTTTAATAATGTATACTTATACATTATATAATTAACAAGATATAAAGAAGTAAGTAATATACTTGTTACTTACTCACATACATGTTTATGTAATTGTATTCATTCTCATACAATTGTAGTATTATCATTTATATTAAATAACAATGTCACAACATGTATAATAGGGTTATAATAATCGAATCATATTCAAATATGTAATTAATATTTATTTGCTCATTGTGTCTGACCCTTTAGGTTCAAATGTTATTAGTAGTATAGACATAAGTTGTGTCTTGGGCATTAATAACCAACACATTTAGGCCGGGTTCACAACGTATAAAGAGGTAGATATATCTTTCTTAGCATATTTAAGGTTTGAAACCATAAAGAGAGAATAGTGGTGGAGGTAGAAGACGTAGAGTCGGTGGTCGTTTTGTGGCTTCTACTTTCAATCATCTTTAACAATATGACACAAGTAATCAATTTTTTTTTTTTAATTTTCATTCAAAGGTAACGACGGTGGTGCAGTCCTATAAATTTTACATTGTTTGCTAATTTCCTATTTTTGTTCCTAGTGATAAAAAATTCTTACAAGTTTAGTAAGGAGTAAGTGGATTAGAAATAGTCTTCACAATAGAATGATTTTATTGATCATATTGTATATTGTATATGGCATGACTTTAGTTTGGTGTGTCGTTTTTCAATATTTTTTTTAATTTTGTATCATAATTTAAATTTAAATGGTCTTTTTGGTGTTGAATTTGATGTAGTACAGTAGTTTTTTTAACTGCAGAAGGCGACGAAACTTTATTAAAAATCAGCAAGGAGCTACAAAAATAAAATTACAACACGTTTTTGGAATTTTGCAATCATACGGTCCAATCAATACTACATTTGTAAAAACGAGATTATAACCAATTAAAAGTTATTACGTCGTCGTCATCATCATCATCATCATCATCATCATCATCATCATCATCATCATCATCATCATCATCATGTAATCTAGATCGGGATGTAATTGCTTGTATACGGTTTGAATGCAAGTAAAAACATCTAGGAAATTCTATTTCTTACTATTCATAACATGTTTCATCCATGTCGTTAAAAGCTTCATGTCGTTAAAAGCTTGTGTGGTCAAATTCTCCATAAAGATTTATAGAAACAATTCCATGAATAGAAGATCAAGTTTTTCATTTGACTAACCTTATAACTATGAATGAGGTAATACCTATTTTTTCTATAAGTTACAAGTACAAAGGATAGATGTGATATAAATCAAACCAGAACAGAGACTAGTACACCTTCAGATTCATGTCATACCCATAGATAAAAATGGACCTGCAATGAAGCGACAATAGGTACTTTGCAAATCAAGAAGATTAAGACAATAGGTACTTTTCAAATAGACAAAATTACTTCGGTCGTCCTTGAACTTGTACCAAAATCACACGGGTCGTCCTTAATCTTTTTTTTCACTTAGGTGGTCACTATCCTTTTAAAACGTACCACCCGTCATCCTTCTGTCTACTTGCCGTCCACTTGATCCGTTAACCCATCTCATGTGCGTTCCACGTGAGGGTATTTATGTACTTTTCACCTATTTGTCCTATTAATACCTCACCTACACACGCTTTTTCCCCAATTCACTCCTATCTTCGACCAAACCCTAATTCCAAATCAACAAAATCTTCGCTACAATTTTCAAACAACAATGTTGTTCTGCAATTGTGGCAAGAGAGCGGTTATTCGTAAGTCGAAAACTTATACCCTAATGCCACCAAAGAAAATAGCAAGAGCAGGTAGGCCAAAGAAAAATAGAAGGAAAGGATTACAAGAGAAAGACAACATTAGCAAAGATGGAAGGTTGTCTAAAAAAGGGATTAGCATGCAATGTTCAAATTGCAAAGAGTTTGGCCACAACAAAAAAGGGTGTTCAAATTGTTGGTGATTTTAGTGTTATCAACAGTCATTTTATTTAATTGGGATTTGCTAGAAAGCAAAGGCTTATCGAATTAAGCTCAATGACGAGTTTGGAGAGTGCGGAGTGCACGCTCGTTCGAGTTAATTCAATAAGGTCTTGGAAATTACATCTTTTGATGAAAGGTAACCATGAATGGTTACATCATTTCATGAAGAGTGATGTCATTTCCTAAATGATGTGAACGAAAGTTAGCGTCTTTTCGTTGAAGGGTTACATCTTTTGGTTGAAAATTTGCGTACTTTCACTCGCACCTTTTCGCTTCCTATAAATATAGGAATATGTTTTTGCTTTCTTTTTAACAAACAGAAAAACACACATACTCTCTAACAATTTGATCAGTGATTTCATTGCCAAAAACACTGATTGCGTTCTTGTCTTATCCCTGTAAAGATTTTGTGCAACCAAGGCAATCGTAGGGTCGAAATACTTTATAGAGAAAGTGAACACACGATTCAAGAATGAATCTGGCAGTCAATTCATAACCCTTATTTCTAACAAATCTATAAAGTATTTTGTGATGATCATGGTTGAAATGATTCGTGGAATCTGCAACAAATCTTCTCGTCTTGTTACTGCTAAAGTGCAAAAACCAGATTTGACTCACGTATCTGTAAGTTTACTTTCTATTTCACTATTACGATAAAAGTATAGTGCAGATATACGTGGTGTAATTTGTTGTGTGGATTGAGTTTTGCACCGAGTATAACCACTGTAAATCTAGATCATGCATATATGAATGGAAAAGAAATTTAAAGAACCAACGTAACGTTATTGTATGGTTGCCTACATGTCAGACAAATAAATAAGACATCTTTTAGATATCACGTTGATATTTATGAAAGTTTCATATGTCTTTCATAAAAGATTTGACATGAAAGGAACCATATACAACGATTATTTAACCAAAACATGAGATTGATATTAATTGCCAAATTTATCATGATGATTTGTATATGTTCGTTGAGTTTGTGAAAATATTGTTGGTTGATGAAACAAATTCATGGTGTAAGTTATATAAATGAAAAATTGTTCATGTCGGTTACTCCAATTTGGACTAAGACATGGGAATTGGGATTATTATTACGAGCACTTTTTATATGTATGCCGGTTAAGTTTAATGGTACAATTAGGTGTATAACGTTAATTGACTTTACTGTTAGCGTGGAAATTACAATTATTGAAGAGCCACGATGGTTGATCATGTATCATGAGTATATCTATGCGTGTGCGGTGATGCCATGTATACATGTATGGTTGTGTCAATTGAAAAAGAAAATAATCAAATTTTGAATTTTTGAAATAATTACTGAATCATAATTTTGGGAATTAACAATACATGATCGGCATGATGACATGAATTGTATGACTATTTTCATGCGGCAAAGTTATGTCTATTCTATTAACGTAAATTGATACATGTATATGTATTAAGGCATGTCATGTTAATTCATTCAAAATGTGAATTAGTCTTAATTCATAACGGTAGGAATTAGTGTTAAATTCTTTGATGGATTAATGATAGCCTGGTATTCTGGTAACCGTTGTAGTGACCCGAACTTTTTTATTTTTATATATATTAATTGAGATTGATATTTACATGATTAAATGTTTCCAACATGTTAAGCAATCAAACTTGTTAAGACTTGATTAATTGAAATATGTTTCATATAGACAATTGACCACCCAAGTTGACCGGCGATTCACGAACGTTAAAACTTGTAAAAACGACATGACGATATATATATGGATATACATATGGTTAACATGAGATTATGATAAGTAAGTATCTCCATAAGTATATTAACAATGAGTTATATACATATAAACAAGACTACTAACTTAATGATTTCGAAACGAGACATATATGTAACGATTATCGTTGTAACGACCTTTAAATGTATATATATCATATTAAGATATATTAATATATCATAATATCATGATAATATAATAATTTAACATCTCATTAGATACAATAAACAATGGGTTAACAACATTAATTGAGATCGTTAACTTAAAGGTTTCAAAACAACACTTACATGTAACGACTAACGACGACTTAACGACTCAGTTAAAATGTATATACATGTAGTGTATTTAGATGTATTAAAATACTTTTGAAAGACTTCAAGACATATATCAAAACACTCATACTTAACGAAAATGGTTACAGTTACTTTTCCATTCTTTTCTTTCATCAAGAATTCTAGTCGTATTCATACCCGTATTATACACAGCTTCAAAATGTACTTACTATGAGTATATACCAATAGGAACTAGCATGAGATTCCACTCTTGATTATGTCATGTATGACTAATCAACTTTAACTTCTACCATGAGCTAGTCAACTAACTAGAACTCCTTTTAACCCCACTCACCACTCACCAATTACCACTCATCATTCACTCCATTTCACTTCCAATTCTCTTTCTAATTCTCTCTCAACACACACACACACACACTATTATGAACGTATTTTTCCAGTAGTTAATCATCATCTTCATCAAAAATCACTTCAAGAATCAAGCTATAATCATCATAGGAAGAACACTTCAAGAACACTTCAAAAATCCATTCAAGTTTACTAATTTACTTCCAAGCTTTCTAATCCATTCCAAGTAATCATCTAAGATCAAGAAACCTTTGTTATATACAGTAGGTTATCTTTCTTATTCAAGGTAATATTCATATTCAAACTTTGATTCAATTTCTATAACTATAAACTATCTTAATTCGAGTAAAAATCTTACTTGAACTTGTTTTTGTGTCATGATCCTACTTCAAGAACTTTCAAGCCATCCAAGATCCTTTGAAGCTAGATCATTTCTTGTCACTTCCAGTAGGTTTACCTACTAAACTTGAGGTAGTAATGATGTTCATAACATCATTCGATTCATATATATAAAACTATCTTATTCGAAGGTTTAAACTCGTAATCACTAGAACATAGTTTAGTTAATTCTAAACTTGTTCGCAAACAAAAGTTAATCCTTCTAAATTGACTTTTAAAATTAACTACACACATGTTCTATATCTATATGATATGCTAACTTAATGATTTAAAACCTGGAAACACGAAAAACACCGTAAAACCGGATTTACGCCGTCGTAGTAACACCGCGGGCTGTTTTGGGTTAGTTAATTAAAAACTATGATAAACTTTGATTTAAAAGTTGTTATTCTGAGAAAATGATTTTTATTATGAACATGAAACTATATCCAAAAATTATGGTTAAACTCAAAGTGGAAGTATGTTTTCTAAAATGGTCATCTAGACGTCGTTCTTTCGATTGAAATGACTACCTTTACAAAAATGACTTGTAACTTATTTTTCCGACTATAAACCTATACTTTTCTGTTTAGATTCATAAAATAGAGTTCAATATGAAACCATAGCAATTTAATTCACTCAAAACGGATTTAAAATGAAGAAGTTATGGGTAAAACAAGATTGGATAATTTTTCTCATTTTAGCTACGTGAAAATTGGTAATAAATCTATTCCAACCATAACTTAATCAACTTGTATTGTATATTATGTACTCTTGAGATACCATAGACACGTATACAATGTTTCGACCTATCATGTCGACACATCTATATATATTTCGGAACAACCATAGACACTCTATATGTGAATGTTGGAGTTAGCTATACAGGGTTGAGGTTGATTCCAAAATATATATAGTTTGAGTTGTGATCAATACTGAGATACGTATACACTGGGTCGTGGATTGATTCAAGATAATATTTATCGATTTATTTCTGTACATCTAACTGTGGACAACTAGTTGTAGGTTACTAACGAGGACAGCTGACTTAATAAACTTAAAACATCAAAATATATTAAAAGTGTTGTAAATATATTTTAAACATACTTTGATATATATGTATATATTGTTATAGGTTCGTGAATCAACCAGTGGCCAAGTCTTACTTCCCAACGAAGTAAAAATCTGTGAAAGTGAGTTATAGTCCCACTTTTAAAATCTAATATTTTTGGGATGAGAATACATGCAGGTTTTATAAATGATTTACAAAATAGACACAAGTACGTGAAACTACATTCTATGGTTGAATTATCGAAATTGAATATGCCCCTTTTTATTAAGTCTGGTAATCTAAGAATTAGGGAACAGACACACTAATTGACGCGAATCCTAAAGATAGATCTATTGGGCCTAACAAACCCCATCCAAAGTACCGGATGCTTTAGTACTTCGAAATTTATATCATATCCGAAGGGTGTCCCTGAATGATGGGGATATTCTTATATATATGCATCTTGTTAATGTCGATTACCAGGTGTTCACCATATGAATGATTTTTATCTCTATGTATGGGATGTGTATTGAAATATGAAATCTTGTGGTCTATTGTTACGATTTGATATATATAGGTTAAACCTATAACTCACCAACATTTTTGTTGACGTTTAAAGCATGTTTATTCTCAGGTGAATACTAAGAGCTTCCGCTGTTGCATACTAAAATAAGGACAAGATTTGGAGTCCATGTTTGTATGATATTGTGTAAAAACTGCATTCAAGAAACTGATTTCGATGTAACATATTTGTATTGTAAACCATTATGTAATGGTCGTGTGTAAACAGGATATTTTAGATTATCATTATTTGATAATCTACGTAAAGCTTTTTAAACCTTTATTTATGAAATAAAGGTTATGATTTGTTTTAAAAATGAATGCAGTCTTTGAAAAACGTCTCATATAGAGGTCAAAACCTCGCAACGAAATCAATTAATATGGAACGTTTTTAATCAATAAGAACGGGACATTTCAGTTGGTATCCGAGCGTTGGTCTTAGAGAACCAGAAAATTTGCATTAGTGTGTCTTATCGAGTTTGTTAGGATGCATTAGTGAGTCTGGACTTCGACCGTGTTTTCTTTAAAAATGATTGCTTAACATTTTTGTTGGAAACTATATATTTTTAACATATGAATATTATGTGATATATTAATCTCTTAACATGTTTGATATTATGTGATAGATGTCTACCTCTAGAACAAGTCCCATTGACTCACCTAATAATAATGAAGAGTCAAATGTAAATTGGAATGATTCGTGGACTGATTCACAAGTTCCCGAAGAGGAACCGGAAGAAGAGTCGGAACCGGAAGAAGAATCGGAACCGGAAGAAGAATCGGAACCGGAAGAAGAAATAGAACCGGTGGGGGAAATAATAAAACGGTTAAGTAAAAGAGAATCCTCAACCAACCGACCAAGGTTAATTATGGTCAATGGTATTTCCGTCAAGGAAGCAAAATATTGGGAGGATTACCAATTCTCCTATGAATCGGATTCCGACGAGAATTCCGATGATGTTATAGAAATTACCCCAACTGAATTTAAAAAGGCAAAAGAAAAAATAAGGGAAAGGGCATAAAAATAGAGAAATCTAATTCCAACCCCGATGAACTTTATATGTATCGTCAACCCCCGAAGTCCTTAAGTTGTAACAATGACCCGGGAACCTCTAAACCACCAGGTTTTGCTAAACCAATGTGGACAACGACGGCTCGTATTAGGGGAACATCATATATCCCTAGAAACTTGGCAAAACGAACCAAAACCGAACAAGAAGAAACGAGCGAGTCGGAATAAGATAGTTGTATTCGTGTGGTGTAATATATGTAATATAGTGTGCTTATGCTTTATGATATATGTAAAAATTGCTTGTATTAATAAGTATTTTTTTATGAATCTAACTCTTGTCTATTTTACAGTATAAAAACACAAAATGGATAGACAACCCAATATTTTAAGAGACCTACCCGGAGACATGATTGATGAAATCTTGTCTAGAGTCGGTCAGAATTCCTCGGCACAACTATTTAAGGCGAGATCAGTTTGTAAGACATTCGAAGAACGTTCCAAGAATGCCTTAGTTTATAAAAGGCTTTCGTTCGAAAGATGGGGGATATCACATTGGGAAATCCATAAGTTACGATGTGTTTACTTTGACGCATATATTGCGGGGAACCCAAATGCTATTTTACGCAACGGGTTAAGAAATTATTTTAACTCAGTATATCCGAATATAGGACTTCGTGATTTAGAAAAAGCGGCTAACATGCAACATAAAGAAGCATGTTATGCTTACGGGTTAGTAATGTTCGCCTCTCACCAAAGTGAGAACAAGAACATCGGGCTACAACTATTAAACAAAACGTTCCCACAAGTGACGGAGTCGGTAATTGGGGTAAGAAATGAGGTTTTTAGGTTATTACGAGACTTTTGGTCATTACGTAACCCTCGTCCCTTTGACGACGTTACAACACGCTGTCTTATCAACGGCCATAACGGTTATGTTCCACAAGACCAAGGATGGGAAGTAGTCCTAGTAAAACCAGAATGCATGACTTGTTTCTGGACGTATGAATTACGTGTCTTTATTGCCTTTGCTGAACGACTTGTGTACTAGCTAGAATTATCTTCACAACTATCTTGTATCAAAGTTATTGTGTGCTATATTTCATGCTTTATGTAAAATAAGCGGTATTGTAAGTTTGTAAAATATTGTATAAAAGTTTGAACGCGAAATATTATTACAATCAGTTTTTCATATAGAATTGTAGTAGTTGAATTGTATATTAGCTACTAAGTATGAACTTAACGGGTAGGTACTACCCGAATTTAAACTTATAAAACGCTAATATGAAGAAAAAGCTTTTATAAATGAGTTCATATTATGCTACAAAATACTATTAACTACTCTTAATATTATGTATGATTAACTTGTTCCATTTGACTATTTTGAAGGAAATGGCACCGACTACTCGACACACCGTGAATATGAATGAAGAGGAATTCCGTACTTTTCTAGCTTCAAACATAGCCGCAGTACAGGATGCGCTACATACCAACAATAACCTTGGATCTGGCAGTACAGGAAATCGTGTAGGATGCACCTACAAAGAATTCACTGCCTGCAAACCTTTGGAATTTGATGGAACCGAAGGACCGATCGGATTGAAACGGTGAACCGAGAAGGTTGAATCGGTGTTTGCCATAAGTAAGTGTACTGAAGAGGACAAAGTGAAGTACGCTACACATACCTTCACAGGTTCTTCGTTAACATGGTGGAATACCTATCTAGAGCAAGTGGGACAAGATGATGCGTACGCACTACCGTGGTCAGCATTCAAGCACTTGATGAACGAGAAGTACCGTCCCAGAACCGAGGTCAATAAGCTCAAGACAGAACTTAGAGGGTTACGAACCCAAGGATTTGATATTACCACGTACGAAAGACGATTCACAGAATTGTGCCTATTGTGTCCGGGAGCATTCGAAGATGAGGAAGAGAAGATTGACGCGTTTGTGAAAGGATTACCGGAAAGAATCCAAGAAGATATAAGTTCACACGAGCCCGCCTCCATACAACAGGCATGTAGAATGACTCACAAACTAGTGAACCAGATTGAAGAAAGAATTATAGAACAGACTGCTGAAGAGGCCAATGTGAAGCAAGTCAAAAGAAAGTGGGAGGAAAACAGTGATAAGAATCACCAATACAACAACAACAGCAATTACAACAATAATCGCAACAATTATCCCAACAATCGCAACATCAATCGCAACTACAACAAACGGCCCAACAACAACAACAACAACAACAACAACAACAACTACAACAATCATCCCAACAACAATAATAACCGCAACAACAACAACAATCAGAAGCAGCTATGCCAAAGGTGTGAAAAGTATCACTCGGGGTTCTGCACCAAATTTTGCAACAAGTGTAAAAGAAATGGTCATAGCGCGGCGAAGTGTGAGGTCTACGGACCAGGGGTTAATAGAACGAAAGGAACAAATGGTGTCAGAACGAGTAATGGTGGAGCAAGTAGTGTCGGAGCAAGTTATGCCAATGTAGTTTGTTATAAATGTGGAAAACCGGGCCATGTTATTAGAAATTGCGCGAACCAGGAGAACACAAATAGACAAGGCCGCGGAAGAGTTTTCAATATTAATGCGGCAGAGGCACAGGAAGACCCGGAGCTTGTTACAGGTACGTTTCTTATTGACAATAAATCTGCTTACGTTTTATTTGATTCGGGTGCGGATAGAAGCTATATGAGTAGAGATTTTTGTGCTAAATTAAGTTGTCCATTGACGCCTTTGGATAGTAAATTTTTACTCGAATTAGCAAATGGTAAATTAATTTCAACAGATAATATATGTCGGAATCGAGAAATTAAACTGGTTAGCGAAACATTTAAGATTGATTTGATACCAGTAGAGTTAGGGAGTTTTGATGTGATAATCGGTATGGACTGGTTGAAAGAAGTGAAAGCAGAGATCGTTTGTTACAAAAATGCAATTCGCATTATACGAGAAAAAGGAAAACCCTTAATGGTGTACGGAGAAAAGGGCAACACGAAGCTACATATTATTAGTAATTTGAAGGCACAAAAACTAATAAGAAAAGGTTGCTATGCTGTTCTAGCACACGTCGAGAAAGTACAAACTGAAGAAAAGAGCATCAATGATGTTCCCATTGCAAAAGAATTTCCCGATGTATTTCCGAAAGAATTACCGGGATTACCCCCACAGCGATCCGTTGAATTTCAAATAGATCTTGTACCAGGAGCTGCACCAATAGCTCGTGCTCCTTACAGACTCGCACCCAGTGAGATGAAAGAACTGCAAAGCCAATTACAAGAACTTTTAGAGCGTGGTTTCATTCGACCAAGCACATCACCGTGGGGAGCTCCTGTTTTGTTTGTCAAGAAGAAAGATGTTACATTCAGGTTGTGTATCGACTACCGAGAGTTGAACAAACTTACCATCAAGAACCGCTACCCACTACCGAGAATCGACGACTTATTTGATCAACTACAAGGCTCGTCTGTTTATTCAAAGACTGACTTACGTTCCGGGTATCATCAAATGCGGGTGAAAGAAGATGATATTCCAAAGACTGCTTTCAGAACACGTTACGGTCATTACGAGTTTATGGTCATGCCGTTTGGTTTAACTAATGCACCAGCTGTGTTCATGGACCTTATGAACCGAGTGTGTGGACCATACCTTGACAAGTTTGTCATTGTTTTCATTGATGACATATTTATTTACTCAAAGAATGACCAAGAACACGGTGAACATTTGAGAAAGGTGTTAGAAGTATTGAGGAAGGAAGAATTGTACGCTAAGTTTTCAAAGTGTGCATTTTGGTTGGAAGAAGTTCAATTCCTCGATCACATAGTGAACAAAGAAGGTATTAAGGTGGATCCGGCAAAGATAGAAACTGTTGAAAAGTGGAAAACCCCGAAAATTCCGAAACACATACGCCAGTTTTTAGGACTAGCTGGTTACTACAGAAGGTTCATCCAAGACTTTTCCAGAATAGCAAAACCCTTGACTGCATTAACGCATAAAGGGAAGAAATTTGAATGGAATGATGAACAAGAGAAAGCGTTTCAGTTATTGAAGAAAAAGCTAACTACGGCACCTATATTGTCATTGCCTGAAGGGAATGATGATTTTGTGATTTATTGTGACGCATCAAAGCAAGGTCTCGGTTGTGTATTAATGCAACGAACGAAGGTGATTGCTTATGCGTCTAGACAATTGAAGATTCACGAACAAAATTATACGACGCATGATTTGGAATTAGGCGCGGTTGTTTTTGCATTAAAGACTTGGAGGCACTACTTATATGTGGTCAAAAGTATTATATATACCGACCACAAAAGTCTTCAACACATATTTAATCAGAAACAACTGAATATGAGGCAGCGTAGGTGGATTGAATTATTGAATGATTACGACTTTGAGATTCGTTACCACCCAGGGAAGGCAAATGTGGTAGCCGATGCCTTGAGCAGGAAGGACAGAGAACCCATTCGAGTAAAATCTATGAATATAATGATTCATAATAACCTTACTACTCAAATAAAGGAGGCGCAACAAGGAGTTTTAAAAGAGGGAAATTTAAAGGATGAAATACCCAAAGGATCGGAGAAACATCTTAATATTCGGGAAGACGGAACCCGGTATAGGGCTGAAAGGATTTGGGTACCAAAATTTGGAGATATGAGAGAAATGGTACTTAGAGAAGCTCATAAAACCAGATACTCAATACATCCTGGAACGGGGAAGATGTACAAGGATCTCAGGAAATATTTTTGTTGGCCGGGTATGAAAGCCGATGTTGCTAAATACGTAGGAGAATGTTTGACGTGTTCTAAGGTCAAAGCTGAGCATCAGAAACCATCAGGTCTACTTCAACAACCCGAAATCCCGGAATGAAAATGGGAAAACATTACCATGGATTTCATCACTAACTTGCCAAGGACTGCAAGTAGTTTTGATACTATTTGGGTAATAGTTGATCGTCTCACCAAATCAGCACATTTCCTGCCAATAAGAGAAGATGACAAGATGGAGAAGTTAGCACGACTGTATTTGAAGGAAGTCGTCTCCAGACATGGAATACCAATCTCTATTATCTCTGATAGGGATGGCAGATTTATTTCAAGATTCTGGCAGACATTACAGCAAGCATTAGGAACTCGTCTAGACATGAGTACTGCCTATCATCCACAAACTGATGGGCAGAGCGAAAGGACGATACAAACGCTTGAAGACATGCTACGAGCATGTGTTATTGATTTCGGAAATAGTTGGGATCGACATCTACCATTAGCAGAATTTTCCTACAACAACAGCTACCATTCAAGCATTGAGATGGTGCCGTTTGAAGCACTTTATGGTAGAAAGTGCAGGTCTCCGATTTGTTGGAGTGAAGTGGGGGATAGACAGATTACGGATCCGGAGATTATACAAGAAACTACCGAGAAGATCATCCAAATTCAACAACGGTTGAAAACCGCCCAAATTCGACAAAAGAGCTACGCTGACATTAAAAGAAAAGATATAGAATTTGAAATTGGAGAGATGGTCATGCTTAAAGTTGCACCTTGGAAAGGCGTTGTTCGATTTGGTAAATGAGGGAAATTAAATCCAAGGTATATTGGACCATTCAAGATTATTGATCGTGTCGGACAAGTAGCTTACCGACTTGAGTTACCTCAACAACTCGCGGCTGTACATAACACTTTCCACGTCTCGAATTTGAAGAAATATTTTGCTAAAGAAGATCTCACTATTCCGTTAGATGAAATCCAAATCAACGAAAAACTCCAATTCATCGAAGAACCCGTCGAAATAATGGATCGTGAGGTTAAAAGACTTAAGCAAAACAAGATACCAATTGTTAAGGTTCAATGGAATGCTCGTAGAGGACCCGAGTTCACCTGGGAGTGTGTAGATCAGATGAAGAAGAAATACCCGCATCTATTTCCATAAGATTCGTCAACACCTTCAACAGCTTAAAATTTCGGGACGAAATTTATTTAACGGGTAGGTACTGTAGTGACCCGAACTTTTCCATGTTTATATATATTAATTGAGATTGATATTTAAATGATTAAATGTTTCCAACATGTTAAGCAATCAAACTTGTTAAGACTTGATTAATTGAAATATGTTTCATATAGACAATTGACCACGCAAGTTGACCGGCGATTCACGAACGTTAAAACTTGTAAAAACAACATGACGATATATATATGGATATACATATGGTTAACATGAGATTATGATAAGTAAGTATCTCCATAAGTATATTAAAAATGAGTTATATACATATAAACAAGACTACTAACTTAAGGATTTCGAAACGAGACATATATGTAACGATTATCGTTGTAACGACATTTAAATGTATATATATCATTTTAAGATATATTAATATTTCATAATATCATGATAATATAATAATTTAACATCTCATTAGATATAATAAACAATGGGTTAACAACATTAATTGAGATCGTTAACTTAAAGGTTTCAAAACAACACTTACATGTAACGACTAACGATGACTTACCGACTCAGTTAAAATGTATATACATGTAGTGTATTTAGATGTATTAAAATACTTTTGGAAGACTTCAAGACATATATCAAAACACTCATACTTAACGAAAATGGTTATAGTTACTTTTCCATTCTTTTCTTTCATCAAGAATTCTAGTCGTATTCTTACCCGTATTATACACAGCTTCAAAATGTACTTACTATGAGTATATACCAATAGGAACTAGCATGGGATTCTACTCTTGATTATGTCATGTATGACTAATCAATTTTAACTTCTACCATGAGCTAGTCAACTAACTAGAACTCCTTTTAACCCCACTCACCACTCACCAATTACCACTCATCATTCACTCCATTTCACTTCCAATTCTCTTTCTAATTCTCTCTCAACACACACACACTATTATGAACGTATTTTTCCAGTAGTTAATCACCATCTTCATCAAAAATCACTTCAAGAATCAAGCTATAATCATCATAGGAAGAACACTTCAAGAACACTTCAAAAATCCCTTCAAGTTTACTAATTTACTTCCAAGCTTTCTAATCCATTCCAAGTAATCATCTAAGATCAAGAAACCTTTGTTATATACAGTAGGTTATCTTTCTTATTCAAGGTAATATTCATATTCAAACTTTGATTCAATTTATATAACTATAAACTATCTTAATTCGAGTAAAAATCTTACTTGAACTTGTTTTTGTGTCATGATCCTACTTCAAGAACTTTCAAGCCATCCAAGATCCTTTGAAGCTAGATCATTTCTTTTCACTTCCAGTAGGTTTACCTACTAAACTTGAGGTAGTAATGATGTTCATAACATCATTCGATTCATATATATAAAACTATCTTATTCGAAGGTTTAAACTCGTAATCACTAGAACATAGTTTAGTTAATTCTAAACTTGTTCGCAAACAAAAGTTAATCCTTCTAACTTGACTTTTAAAATTAACTACACACATGTTCTATATCTATATGATATGCTAACTTAATGATTTAAAATCTGGAAACACGAAAAACACCGTAAAACCGGATTTACGCCGTCGTAGTATTACCGCGGGCTGTTTTGGGTTAGTTAATTAAAAACTATGATAAACTTTGATTTAAAAGTTGTTATTCTGAGAAAATGATTTTTATTATGAACATGAAACTATATCCAAAAATTATGGTTAAACTCAAAGTGGAAGTATGTTTTCTAAAATGGTCATCTAGACGTCATTCTTTCGACTGAAATGACTACCTTTACAAAAATGACTTGTAACTTATTTTTCCGACTATAAACCTATAATTTTATGTTTAGATTCATAAAATAGAGTTCAATATGAAACCATAGCAATTTGATTCACTCAAAACGGATTTAAAATGAAGAAGTTATGGGTAAAACAAGATTGGATAATTTTTCTCATTTTAGCTACGTGAAAATTGGTAACAAATCTATTCCAACCATAACTTAATCAACTTGTATTGTATATTATGTAATCTTGAGATACCATAGACACGTATACAATGTTTCGACCTATCATGTCGACACATCTATATATATTTCGGAACATCCATAGACACTCTATATGTGAGTGTTGGAGTTAGCTATACAGGGTTGAGGTTGATTCCAAAATATATATAGTTTGAGTTGTGATCAATACTGAGATACGTATACACTGGTTCGTGGATTGATTCAAGATAATATTTATCGATTTATTTCTGTACATCTAACTGTGGACAACTAGTTGTAGGTTACTAACGAGGACAGCTGACTTAATAAACTTAAAACATCAAAATATATTAAAAGTGTTGTAAATATATTTTAAATACTTTGATATATATGTATATATTGTTATAGGTTCGTGAATCAACCAGTGGCCAAGTCTTACTTCCCGACGAAGTAAAAATCTGTGAAAGTGAGTTATAGTCCCACTTTTAAAATCTAATATTTTTGGGATGAGAATACATGCAGGTTTTATCAATGATTTACAAAATAGACACAAGTACGTGAAACTACATTCTATGGTTGAATTATCGAAATCGAATATGCCCCTTTTTATTAAGTCTGGTAATCTAAGAATTAGGGAACAGACACCCTAATTGACGCGAATCCTAAAGATAGATCTATTGGGCCTAACAAACCCCATCCAAAGTACCGGATGCTTTAGTACTTTGAAATTTATATCATATCCGAAGGGTGTCCCGGAATGATGGGGATATTCTTATATATATGCATCTTGTTAATGTCGCTTACCAGGTGTTCACCATATGAATGATTTTTATCTCTATGTATGGGATGTGTATTGAAATATGAAATCTTGTGGTCTATTGTTACGATTTGATATATATAGGTTAAACCTATAACTCACCAACATTTTTGTTGACGTTTAAAGCATGTTTATTCTCAGGTGAATACTAAGAGCTTCCGCTGTTGCATACTAAAATAAGGACAAGATTTGGAGTCCATGTTTGTATGATATTGCGTAAAAACTGCATTCAAGAAACTGATTTCGATGTAACATATTTGTATTGTAAACCATTATGTAATGGTCGTGTGTAAACAGGATATTTTAGATTATCATTATTTGATAATCTACGTAAAGCTTTTTAAACCTTTATTTATGAAATAAAGGTTATGGTTTGTTTTAAAAATGAATGCAGTCTTTGAAAAACGTCTCATATAGAGGTCAAAACCTCGCAACGAAATCAATTAATATGGAACGTTTTTAATCAATAAGAACGGGACATTTCAACCGTAGGGCCAAACTTCAAACGGTGTGATCCATATTAGTTAAATGAATTAAATACTGGGCCACTTAACTTTTTTTTATATAATAAAAGTTGTGACCATTAGTTTCAGTTAAATGAATTCATTCACATTTGAATGGGTTGATCCATTTAAATAAATGGATGCATTTTACTTTTGGCAGAAAAAGTATAAATTTTCGTCACAAGCATACGTTTGAGCCAATGTAGATTTATTTGATGTTGAGTTTGGACTAATGGCATTAACTTGACATAAAACATTTTATCTAATTCTAAACCATAAAGTTTTATGACAATTGTGATGGGATGTAGTATACTTAGATTATGGTTTAGTTGGCGATGAGAATTCTTAAGTAGTTTAAGGATGTATTGATTCAATTATTGATCAATAAGATGATACATCTACAAGTTATTGAATTTTACACTTGGTATAGATGATTTATCTTGGATCAAATGAATGATGTTGAGATTACTGATATTATAAACTAGTTGTCATTACTTCTTGGTTCTAGAAGTGGATTGACTAAAGTATGTTTATAATAATAATAATCTTAATGTTCAATGTAATGGTAATAATTGTGCACATAATGATAATAAGGATCCATTATGAAGGGTGTACAAATTATAAAGTTTACATTGGTGATTTGTGAAAAGTGGACATGTGAATGACTGATCAATCAATTAACTTTGAGTACACACGTGTTTCTTATGGTGAATAAGAATTTGATAAATCCTTGGATAAAAGAATTGTAAAAGGAAATTGATTGAAGTCATAATGAATAAGATTAAAAGTTCATGGAGATTCCTGATTATGGGATGTTCTATGACTAAGGCATGTAGTTAAATGTACAAGTGAAAGTCTAGATACTTATGCCTTAGACAACTAGTGTTTCGTGAGTTGATCATGAATGGTGTGTGATAATGCTAAAAACGAACATATATTTCATAGCATTATCCCTCAAGAAAGACAAGCTTTTAGTTGCAATTGTTCTATTTACAAGTGATATTCGTTTAAATAATAAAAGGTGAAGACAAAAGACAGATTCGACGAATTGAAGACGCAAACGACCAAAAAGCTCAAAAGTACAAAATACAATCAAAGAGGTTCCAATTATTGATTAGAAGCGTCTCAAAATTACAAAAGTACAAGAAGCAAAACACAAAATACAAGATATTAAATTGTACGCAAGGACGTTCGAAAATCCGGAACCGGGACCAAAGTCAACTCTCAACGCTCGACGCAACGGACTAAAAACTATGAGTCAACTATGCACATGAATATAATATAATATATAATTAATTCTTAAAATTAATATATATATATTATATTATATATAAAACGTCGACAAACAAGAAAACAAAGAATTGTGAGCTGTTACCTACCACCATGCGATCGCATGGCCTGGAGGCACAAAAGCCATGCGATCGCATGGCCCTGAAATCCAGGCTTGGTCCTATAAAGTTCGCGAGTTTTGGACGAAAAAACACATCTTTTTCCTTTCAATCTCTCACTCGTATATATATTTATATTTATATTATAATTTTAATTTTAATTTTAATTTCTAATAATAAGGGTATGTTAGCTAATGTTGTATGGGTGTAAGTTGAAATTCTGTCCGTGTAAACGCTACGCTATTTTTAATCATTGTAAGTGATGTTCAACCTTTTTAATTTAATGTCTCGTAGCTAAGTTATTATTATGCTTATTTAATGCCGAAGTAATCATGATGTTAGACTAAATATTAAAATTGGGTAATTGGGCTTTGTACCATAATTGGGGTTTGGACAAAAGAACGACACTTGTGGAAATTAGACTATGGGCTATTAATGGGATTTATATTAACTAAATGATACCTCGTTAATTTAATATATAGACTTATAATTTGACGTATTTATATATAACCACATACGCTTGCCTGGGTACGGTGGGCGGGATATCTATAAATACCAATAATTGCTCATTTTACCGGACACGGAACTGGATTAATAGTTAATAGACTTGTTGAAACAGGGGTGGATTACATTCAAGGGTAATTGGTGTAATTGTTAACAAAGTAGTAAAACCTTGGTTTACACGCAGTCGATAACCTGGTGTATTCATTAAACAAAGTATTAAAACCTTGTTACAATTCGAATCCCCAATTAGTTGGAATATTTGACTTCGGGAATAAGAATAATTTGACGAAGACTTTCGCACTTTATATTTATGCCTGATGGACTATTATGGACAAATCCGTATGGACATATCGAATAATCCAGGACAAAGGACAATTAACCCATGGGAATAAACTAAAATCAACACGTCGAACATCATGATTACGGAAGTTTAAATAAGCATAATTCCTTTATTTCATATTTAATTTCCTTTATTTCATATTTAATTGCACTTTTAATTATCGCACTTTTATTTATTTTTATTGTATTTAATTGCACTTTCAATTATCGTACTCTTTAATTATCGCAATTTTATTTTATCGCATTTTTATTTATCACAATTTCATTATTGTTATTTATTTTACGCTTTAAATTAAGTCTTTACTTATATTTTACATTAGGTTTTAACTGCGACTAAAGTTTTAAAATCGACAAACCGGTCATTAAACGGTAAAAACCCCCTTTTTATAATAATAATATTACTTATATATATATATATATTTGTATTTTTATAAGTTAAACTAATATAGCGTTAAGCTTGTTTAAGTGTATCCCTGTGGAACGAACCGGACTTACTAAAAACTACACTACTGTACGATTAGGTACACTGCCTATAAGTGTTGTAGCAAGGTTTAGGTATATCCATTCTATAAATAAATAAATATCTTGTATAAAATTGTATCGTATTTAATAGTATTTCGTTGTAAAAATAATACTATTTCCTAGTACACCTCGCACACATCAAGTATTTTTGGCGCCGCTGCCGGGGACAATTCTGCTTAAACGCCGGAAGCGCAACGCTATATAAAAAAAAGATTTTTATTAATTTTTAAGTTTACTTTTATAAAAATTCGCTTTTGTAAAAATACGTTTTAAATAATATATTCAAAAATATAAAAAGAAAAAAAAATTATATATTTTTAATAGTTTGTTAAATATTTAAGTGTTATAAAGTTTCTTTATTTTTATTTTTAAGTTTGTAAAAATATAAATTTTATTTAAATATTTTGTATTTATTTAAAACAGAAATTTAAAACAGAAAAATAAAAAAAAAACTCTCGGCCCGATCACTGTAGCAACCCAGCATCTGGCCCGAAAACCTAGCCCATGCGATCGCATGATCCCGAAGGTAAAAACTCATGCGATCGCATGAGGGTACCTGTCACGCCAGGATTTGACCTAATTTAGCATTAATTACGGAGTATATTTAATTATTATTATTATAAAACCCTAATTAGGTTATAATTAATTTATTATTTAGTTTAGTTTTTATTATTTAATTTGTATTATTTAGTTTATTTAGTATAATTAAATTATAAAATTAATAGTTTTATAAAATAAATAATATAAAAATAATATTTTTATAAAATTGTACTTTTTACAACTTTAAGTATATTTTTATATTTTGTTTCTTTTTATTCGTTTTAGCGTAATATTTGTATTTTTCGCTCGTATTTAATTCTAAGATATAGTTTTTGCCATAGTTATTTTTATTTCTAGATTTTTAGGCTTTGCCGTAAAATCCCTTAAGTGCTTTTTATTTAGACTAAGATTTAGGTGTTTTAGAATTTTGCGACGCCGTTTTTAAGTTTTAGTACGTTTTTAAGTTATTGCCATTTGGGATATAGAATTTCTTTTAAGCTTTAATATTTTTAGACGCAACTTTTAATTTTTAGTTTTTAGTTCATTTTTAAGTTTCGACGCGCTACATTCTTATTTTTATTTTTTGACCTTTTATTTTTCGACCTTTTTTGACGCGTTCTTTTTCTTTCTTATTTCTCGACAATCTAGTTTTAGGACTTAGATTTTTTTCTATTTCTTCTCTAAAATTTCATTAAATTATGAAAAATTATTTTAAGCGGTTAAATTGATAGACATCAAAATTTTCTGGTTCGTAGTAATAGTTGGATTTGTACGTGGATCGGGTTATTGGAGCCAAACAGTACTCAATTATATTGAGACCAAACGAATCCTGCCCCTCTGCTGCATCTTTTGGCTATTCGAAACGTGGGCAAAATCAGAAAAGTCTATTAATTTGATAACTTATATAATTTTTCTTCCTTTTTAAAAACTAATAGGATATTCAGTGAATGCACCGAGCAAAACGTTCACCACCTTTTGTACATTCACCACCTGTAACCAGATCAAGACATCTAGCAAATATTGCCGTCGTTGATTTTTCTTTAGAATCGTCATCTAGTCGACCAAGTACTCCAATTCAAATTTCCGATAATCCATTTTTTGAACCTGACCTCACAATTGAGAATCCGGAGAACACTCAGGGACGATTCCGAGATCCTGAACCATTAATCTTTCCTCCGGAACCACCAATCATTCAAACAGAGATTGTTGAGGAACGAACCATTAAATCAGAATCCTCTAATGATTCAGATTCAACAAATTCAATCATGGAGAATCTGGAACCTCTAAGTATGGAAGACCGAATGAGAGCTAAACGCACTGGCCAAGGTCACGCAATTACTCAACCTGACATTAATGCGCCAGATTATGAAATCAAAGGACAAATCCTACACATGGTAATAAATTAATGCCAATTTAGTGGTGCACCGAAGGAAGATCCAAATGAACATCCTCGTACCTTTAATAGGATATGCACACTATTTAAAATAAGAGAAGTGAAGGATGAACAGATATATCTCATGTTATTTTCCTGGACTTTAAAGGGAGAAGCCAAAGATTGGTTAGAATCGTTACCTGAAGGGGCGATTGATACATGGGATGTTTTAGTTGAAAATTTTCTTAAACAATTCTTTCCGGCATCTAAAGCCGTGAGACTTCAAGGAGAAATTGTTACGTTCACACAGAAGCCAAATGAAACTCTATATGAGGCTTGGACCAGATTTGGAAAGTTATTAAGAGGATGTCCGCAACATGGTTTAGACACTTGTCAAATAGTACAAATATTCTACCAAGGATGCGACATCACTACACGAAAAGACATCGACATAGCAGCTGGTGGTTCCATTATGAAGAAAACCGCAACTGATGCTTACAAAATTATTGATAACACTGCTTCCCACTCACATGAGTGGCACCAAGAAAAAGATATTGTTAGATCATCTAAAGCAGCTAGAGCAGATTCTAGCCATGACTTAGATTCCATTTCCGCAAAGATAGATGCTGTTGAGAGATAAATGGAAAAGATGACTAAAGATATCCACTCAATACGAATTAGTTGTGAGCAGTGTGGAGGACCACATTTGACAAAAGATTGTCTCAGTATTGAACTAACAATGGAACAAAGAGAGAATGTTTCATACATAAACCAAAGGCCTGGAAATAATTATCAGAATAATTATCAACCGCCAAGACCAATCTACAATCAAAACGAGAATTATAATCGAAATATTCCATACAACAATCAACAAGGTCCAAGTAATCAACAAGTATCCAATAATACTTACAACCAGCAAAGACCTAATTTTCAAAACAAACCACCACAAACCGATGATAAAAAGCCAAATTTAGAAGACATGATGTCGAAGCTAGTTGATTCTCAAACTCAGTTTTTCACATCTCAGAAACAAACGAATGAACAAAATGCTCAAGCATTTAGAAATCAACAAGCTTCTATTCAAAATCTGGAACAAGAAGTGAGCAACCTAGCAAGGTTAATAGGTGAAAGAAAACCGGGAAGTCTACCTAGTGATACAAATGCTAACCCTCAGAATGAAACAGCTAAAGCCATTACCACAAGAAGTGGTATTACACTTAAACCACCTAAAATACCTATAATTTCTGATGAAGCTATTCCTACTCCACAAGAACCACAACCTGAGCAAGATAAGGAAAAAGAACCGGTAGTTAAAAAGGTTAATGAAGATAACACAGTTAAGGCTAAACCTTATGTTAAACCATACCAACCACCACTTCCTTACCCGAGTAAAATGAGAAAAGAGAGACTTGAAGCCGAGCAATTCAAATTCTTGGATATGTTTAAACAAATAAATGTAAATCTTCCTTTTATTGATGTGATTTCAGGAATGCCTAGATATGCTATATTCTTGAAAGATCTAATCACTAATAGAAAGAAAATGGAAGAACTATCGGCTGTTACTATGAATGCTAATTGTTCTGCAGTGCTGTTGAATAAGATACCAGAAAAATTATCAGATCCAGGAAGTTTCACAATTCCATATTTTCTGGGTAGTCTTAGTTCAATAGAAGCATTGGTAGATTTAGGTGCTAGTATAAATTTAATGCCGTATTCACTATACGCTAAACTAGACCTTGGAGAATTGAAACCAACACGAATAAGTATACAACTAGCCGATAGATCAGTAAAATATCCTAGAGGGATAATGGAGAGCATGCTAGTTAAAGTTGGTACTTTAGTATTTCCAGTAGATTTTGTTATTCTGGACATGGAAGAAGATTCTCGAGTTCCTCTCATATTAGAAAGACCATTCTTAAACACGGCTAAATCAATAATAGACGTGTTTGGTAAGAAACTGACCCTAAGTATAGAGGACGAGAGTGTTACCTTTTCAGTTGATAGAGCCATGCAACAACCGCAATCTGTAGATGATACATGTTATTATATTCAAACTATAGAATCACATGCAGAATTGTTAGAAGAATTTTCAGAATTACAAGGAACAGGAGAATGTTCTTTAGGAGAAGGAACTGAACCAATTGATGAAACTAAAATGTTAGCTACACTTATGGCTAATGGATATGAACCAATAATACAAGAAATTCAAATGCTAAAAGAAGAAGACAGATATCGATACAAATCATCGATAGAAGAACCACCGACATTAGAGTTAAAGCCACTTCCAAACCATTTGGAATATGCTTATTTACATGGTGAATCTGAATTACCTGTAATAATATCGTCTTCTCTTACTGAAAATGAAAAATCTCAACTCATTTCTGTGTTAAAAGCTCATAAACCAGCCATTGCATGGAAGATTCATGATATTAAAGGAATAAGTCCTTCGTATTGCACACATAAAATCCATATGGAAGAAGGTCATAAAACGTATGTGCAACTTCAACGAAGACTAAATCCTAATATGCAAGATGTTGTTAAGAAATAAATTATTAAACTGCTAGATGCAGGTCTAATTTATCCAATTTCTGATAGTCCATGGGTAAGCCCAGTTCAATGCGTGCCTAAGAAGGGTGGCATGACTGTCATTACAAATGAGAAAAATGAGCTTATTCCTACTAGGACTGTAACAGGATGGCGTGTTTGTATTGATTATAGAAAATTAAATGACGCCACCAGAAAAGATCACTTTCCCTTACCTTTTATTGATCAAATGTTGGAAAGATTAGCCGGAAATAGTTACTATTATTTTCTTGATGGTTTTTCCGGATATTTTCAAATTCCAATAGCACCCGAGGACCAAGAGAAAATCACGTTCACGTGCTCTTATGGTACTTTTGCTTACAAACGCATGCCATTTGGACTTTGCAACGCCCCTGCAACCTTTCAAGGGTGCATGATGACGATTTTTCACGACATGATAGAAGAATGCATGGATGTTTTCATGGATGACTTTTCAGTCTTCGGTGATACATCGGAATCATGTCTAGTTAATCTTGAACGAATTCTTATTAGATGCGAACAATCAAATCTAGTACTTAATTGGGAGAAATGCCATTTCATGGTTAAAGAAGGCATCGTTCTTGGTCATAAAATTTCAAAGGAAGGAATTGAAGTGGATAGAGCTAAAGTAGATGTAATTGCTAAACTTCCACATCCCACCAATGTTAGAGGAGTTAGGAGTTTTCTAGGGCATGCCGGTTTTTACCGACGTTTTATAAAAGATTTTTCTAAAATTGCCACTCCTATGAATAAACTCTTAGAAAAGGATGCTCCATTCATCTATTCAGATGAATGCATCAAATCTTTTAATATTCTTAAAGAAAAACTCACTAATGCGCCGATTATGATAACACCAAATTGGAATCTACCATTCGAACTAATGTGCGATGCAAGTGATTTTGCAATGGGAGCCGTTTTAGGACAAAGGATTGAAAAACGATTTCAACCTATATATTATGCTAGTAAGACGTTATAAGGAACACAAACAAATTACACAACTACTGAAAAAGAACTCCTTGCTATTGTCTTTGCTTTTGACAAATTTCGTTCATATATAGTTCTAGCTAAAACGGTGGTCTATACCGACCATTCTGCTCTTAGATACCTATTTTTGAAACAAGATGCTAAACCACGATTAATCTGTTGGATCTTACTCTTACAAGAGTTCGATATTGAAATCCGAGACAAAAAGGGAGCAGAAAATCTCGCCGCTGATCATCTTTCTCGTCTTGAAAATCCTGAATTAAAAGTTCTAAATGAATCGGCCATACAAAACAACTTTCCTGATGAATATCTATTGAAGATATATTATAATGAAATTCCATGGTTTGCAGACCATGTAAACTACTTAGTATGTGGATTCCTTGATAAAGGATTATCGTACCAAAAACGAAAGAAATTCTTTAGTGATATAAAACACTATTTCTGGGAAGATCCACATTTGTTTAAAAGTTGTCCCGATGGAATAATACGCCGATGTGTATTCGGCACGAAGTTAGTCAAATATTAAACCATTGTCACACAGGACCAACAGGAGGGCATGTGACGACTCCGCCAAAACACTTAACGGCTCCGTCACTTGGTCCCACAGCTTGATCGAAACTCTATATGAATTTAATAAAACAACCTTGCATTCTTTATTTAAAAATGATTTCCTATAAAGGAAATCTACTAAAATGTATAAGTTTAGAAAAACTATACAATAATACTTTAACCAAAAGTTGACCCAAATAAAGTCAACAAACAACCACTTTTTAATGTAACAAAATAGAATGCAAGTTAATGTTTAACAAAAGCTGCCATCATAAATATGCAGACTCTCTAAGCACAGCGGAAGCAATCAATCATGAACCTGAGAATAAAACATGCGAGTAACTGTCAACAAAAATGTTGAGTGAATTATAGGTTTAATATTGCAAACAATATTTAATTTAAACAATAAAAATTTATGTTTGAAAACATAAAAACTCCTTTTTGAACCACCAAATTATATGCTAGAAAACATATAATAAAACATTATTCCATTTTCCGTGAGCCACCTGGTAACCACTTAACCATTTATTTACCCTTGCCAAACACAATAAATAATATACACCGAACAAGTGTATCTACAACAAAATACGAAGTACTAAACATTCCGATAACAAATTGCTAGCGCGACTAGCTCGAAATGGGGTTGTCAAACCCGATAGATCTATCCATAGGATTCGCGTTCACCAGTAGAAACCAGTGATTACAGTTACCAGACTAGGGAATATTTTTGTTCAACTCACAATGAATAATTTAAACCAACTTCCACTTGTCCAAAATATAAAATAAATTGCATGTATTCTCATCCCAAAAGATTTAAATAGAAAAATGGGACTATAACTCACCTTATTAGCAAACGAAGTAACCACACAATTATGCGAACAGCAAATGAAGTAAAGTGATCATGAATGATCACAACGCCGACCTATAAATAAAGCAGGTCGATATAAATAACTAACTTAGGTCAAGTCTTAGTATGATAGCTATTGTACATGTTGCAAGTAGACATAGAACAATACTCAACATGCATCGGTTTGATCGGAACAGCGTACGGACACACACTTTCTATTTTTAGAAAGTTTCTATTTTTAGCAGGTTTCCATTTTTGGAAAGTTTCTATTTTAGGAAAGTTTCTATTTTTGGAAAGTTTCTATTTTTGGAAAGTTTCTATTTTTGGAAAGTTTCTATTTTTGGAAAGTTTCTATTTTTGGAAAGTTTCCAAATTTAGAAAGTTCTATTTTTAGAAAGTTTTGAAGTTCGGAAAGTTTCCTTATTTAGAAAGTCAACAGAAGTCAACTGAAAGCCAAAGTCAACCGAAAGTCAACTCAAAAGTCAACCTTGGTCAAACATAGTCAACATTAATTTTAAAAGTGTAAGTTATAATAATAACATAGGTTATAATGTTTATTAAAGTCAAAAGTGTAAAGTTATGTCATAACATAAGTTTAATTAAATAAAAATGAATTATTAAAGTTAATATAAGTTGAAATGTTATAATTAGTATAACATAAGTATTTAATTAATTAATTAAATATTAATCATTATATAAGTTTTATTAATTAATAATGAATTTTAATTCATATCATAAGTATTATAAATTAATAATGAATTATTAATTATATCATAAGTTTCTAATTAAAATTATTAAATCATAAGTATTTAATAATTAAATCATAATTAAATAATAATTAAGTCTTACAATAATTAAATAATTATTTAATCTTTATTATAAGTCTTATAATAATTTCTCAAAAATAAATTTAATACTTATCATAAGTATTTTTCTTTAATAATAAAAGTATTATTAATCATAAGTTTAATTAAAATGTTAATTAAATCATAATTAATAATTAAATGATATAATAAATATTTATATCATAAGTCTTAAATAATAATAATTACTTCTTTTATCATAAGTAATTTATTAATAATGAAAGCCATTCATTTTAACATAAGTTTAATCATTAACCATAAGTTTTAAGTTTAAAAGTTCATCGGGTCGTATCTTGAGCCCCGGGTGTCGGTTTCGGGCGAGCCACATATGCATCTCCGCCTACTCAAACCACCCGACACAATTATGTACTCAAGAACACTCCAAGAACAGTCCCTAGGTCGTGGATATCAGCCATGACAACACTTGGGAATTCAATTTACTCAAAACAGTGATTTAGGCACAACGGGTGAACCGTGGCTCGGATTTAGGTGACCCGAACATGAAAATTCGTCCCACCATCAGTCCTAACCAAATGACACACCCTAAAGACACCAAGGATGATCACAAAGTCGGACCATACCTTGTTCTTGCCCATAACACCTTTCAATCTTTACCAAATATCAAATTAAGCATATCTAGGGCTCCGGGAATCGAAACGACATGAATCCGGAGTCTAAAATTAATGTCTTGATGAGAGGAACTCATTTATATACTTTATTTTATGATCAACATCAGTTACAATATCAGAAACACACGAAAAAGCTGCTGTTCCAATTTTATCAAACCGAAAAATATGCAATCGAGTAATTCTACGAATACAATCAACATTACAACAACTAATAATCATCATACTAATAAAATATAATCAAAATACAGAAAAATAAAGAAAAATTAAAAATCTAGGGTTAGGGTTTATACCCTAATCAATAATCAAGTGATATACACGCGTAGAGAACGATGAGAGGAATCCGTTTATGCTAATGAATTGATGATCCAAGCAATTTTTAATGATCAAATGGTGAAGGTGGTGGTGGTAGGTGACGGCACCAAGAGGAGGGAGGAGAGAAAAAAAAAAGAGAGAAAATATTAGGTTTTGATAAAATGAGGAAATGGGAAAATGAATTGGCAAAAAGGGAAAAATCAAGGGATTACTCCCTCCCCCCATGAGGCTTTGGCCGAAAATGATAGTGGGGTGGGCTTCACTTATCCCAAATCTCTTAAATGTAATTTCCTTGTGGCCCGAACGCCCGATCGAAGCCCGAAACGCGAAAACACGACTACGCGATTTGAAATTCGGAGAGATAATAAATACGCGATGAATAAAATATATAAACACTATATATAATCATATGACATCAAAATATCATATTTAAAATAATTAGGACTTAAAAATTCCAAAAGTTCGACCGTTGGTTTGAAAACCGAAAAGATTCGCCGGATAGAAATCCGCGACACGTAGAAACGTACAATTAAAGATATGAATACAAATATTCATATAACACATAATAATTAATATATTATTACAAAAATAATAATATAGGTCATAGAAATGATGTGGCACGAAAAATAATTAACGGTCGTTAAATAATTAACGGCAAAAGATAACGGAAAAAGTAGGGTCGTTACAGTACCTTCCCGTTACGGAAATTTCGTCCCGAAATTTAAGCAGGTGCAGGGGTTTCCTCGGCATCTGGGAACAAATGCGGTTACTTCTGCTTCATCTGACCTTCACGCTCCCAAGTGAACTCGGGACCGCGTCCGGTGTTCCATCTAACTCGAACAATAGGAATTTTACTCTGCTTAAGAGTCTTTACCTCTCGGTCCATAATTTCAACAGGTTCTTCAATAAAATAAAGTTGCTTATCAACATGAAGTTCATCAAAAAGAATAGTTTCATTGGCCTCGGCCAAACACTTCTTTAAATTCGATACATGAAAAACGTCACGAATAGCACTGAGTTCTTGTGGCAATTTCAAACGATAAGCCACTGGTCCAACTCTCTCAATAATCCCAAAAGGTCCAATAAATCGAGGATTCAACTTTCCCCTTTTACCAAAATGTACCACACCCTTCCAAGGTGAAACTTTCAACATAACACGATCACCGACCTGAAAGTCGATATCGTTCCTTCTCTTATCAGCATAACTCTTTTGCCTACTCCTGGCAGTTCTCAATCTTTCCTTAATCTGTGCAATCTTCTCGGTAGTCTCGTGAATGATCTCTGGTCATGTGAGTTGAGCATCCCCAACCTCATTCCAACAGACAGGAGACCTACACTTTCTACCATACAGAGCTTCAAATGGTGCGGCTTTAATACTTGCATGATAACTGCTGTTATAAGAAACTCATCCAGCGGCAAATATTTATCCCACCCATTTCCAAAATCAATAACACACGCTCTTAACATGTTTTCTACGTTTGAATGGTCCTTTCACTCTGACCATCCGTCTGTGGATGATAAGCGGTGCTCATATCCAATTTAGTTCCTAGAGCACCTTGTTAGGACTGCCTCAGTCCAACATAATCGATACGGGAACACCATGTCTCGAAATAATCTCCTTCAAATACAAACGAGTAAACTTCTTCATTGAATATGTTTCCTTAATTGGCAAGAAAAGAGTTGACTTAGCGAGTCGGTAACAATCACCCAAATGGTATCATAACCACCCACAACTCCCGGTAACTTCGTAATAAAGTCCATCTTAATACCTTCCCACTTCCACTCGGGAATTTCAGGTTGCACCAGAAGTCCAGACGGTTTTTGATGTTCAGCTTTAACCTTAGCGCAGGTCAAACACTTAGCCACATACGTAGCCACATCAGCTTTCAAATTAGGCCACCAATACAGCTCCTTAAGATCATGATACATCTTTCCTGAACCAGGATGAATAGAGTACCTAGACTTATGAGCCTCATCTAAAACAAGTTTTCGTAGATCACCAAACTTCGGAACCCAAAGGCATCCCGCAAAATACCGAGTACCATCGGTTTGTACCTCTAACTGTTTACTCAAGCCTCGGACCTTCCCGTTACAAAGTTTTCCTCCTTCAAGGCTTCTTATTGTGCCTCAAGGATCTACCTAGCGAGGTTTGTTTGAATTGTCATATTCAAGGCCCTAAACCTGCGAGGTTCAGCCCTTTCTTTACGACTTAATGCATCAGCCACATCATTGGCCTTTCCCGGATGATATAAAAGTTCGCAATCATAATCATTTAACGTCTCAACCCATCTTCGTTGCCTCATATTTAACTGTTTCTGATCAAGAATATGTTGAAGACTTTTGTGATCAGTGTACAATGTACCTTTGACCCCATATAGATAATGTCTGCAAATCTTAAGCGCAAACACAACAGCTCTCAACTCGAAATCATGGGTTACGTAATTCTGCTCGTGAATCTTCAACTGACGTGACGCGTACGCAATAACTTTCTTTCGTTGCATCAAAACACAACCAAGGTCTTGACACGAAGCATCTCAATAGATAACAAAATCATCATTACCCTCAGGTAGTGATAATATCGGTGCAGAAGTTAACTTCTTCTTCAGAGTTTGGAAAGCAGACTCTTGTTCACTCTTCCACTCGTACTTCTTCCCCTTATGCGTTAAAGCAGTCAGAGGTTTCGCTACTCGTGAAAAATCTTAAATGAACCTTCTATAATAGCCTGCTAATCCTAGAAACTGGCGAATCTGAGTAGGAGTTTTCGGAACTTCCCACTTTTCAATCGCCTCAATCTTAGCAGAATCAACTTGTATTCCCTATTTACTAACAATATGTCCGAGGAAATTGAACTTCTCTTAACCAGAAAGCACACTTAGAGAACTTAGCGTACAACTCTTCTTTCCTCAACAGATCAAGCACTAACTTCAAATGTTCTTCGCCCTTCATCACTCTTAGAATAAATAAGGATGTGGTCGATGAAAACAGTAACGAATTTGTCCAGATAGGGTCTACACACACGGTTCATGAGGTCCATGAACACAACAGGTGCATTTGTCAATCTGAACGGCATAACAAGAAATTCAAAGTGACTATAACGGGTACAGAAAGCGGTTTTCAGAATATCAGTTTCTTTAGCGCGTAATTGGTGATAACCGGAACGAAGATCAATCTTATAATAAACGGACGAACCTTGAAGTTGATCGAACAGATCATCAATTCTCGGAAGAGGGTAACGGTTTTTAACAGTAAGCTCGTTCAATTCACGATAATCAATACACAAACGAAATGAACCATCTTTCTTCTCAACGAACAAAACGGGAGCTCCCCAAGGGGACGAACTGGGACGAATGAAATAAAGTTGCAATAATGAAGGAAGACATAAATATGGAGTAGTCACATCGGTGGCATAGATATTTAAGGCAATTCTCTCAAAGGAGTTAACGAGGATCATGGACTCCAAAGTAAATTTTCATTATATTTCCGAAAGGAAGACGTATGAAAGGTGTGATAATTCAACGAGAGTGAACTTCCTTGTACAATGAGCGAGGAAGTCTAGGATTCATCCATATTCTTAAATTTATGTGCGGATGAAAAGAACGCGAATCATGGGTTATAAAGAATGGCCGACTCCAGATGAGATGAATCTCCAAAAATAATTTCGTGCACCCTAAAGTATCGAATCCTAGGATTGATGTTTACGAGGGTGTTGCGGTTGACAGCGAAAATTGAGAGTAGAAACTCCTCAAACGGTCTAGAGTAATATATATCCATGATACCCATTATAACAACAGTTGGGGTAGAAACCCACCTAGCGCCTTTTCTACAATAAGGTGACCATCCAGTGTACCCCAGAAACTTGATTTATCGGTCTGCGTTTCGGCCATGTCCAACCATAAGAGGGAAAATTCTATGAGCGCAAAGACTTTCCAACAAATTTTATAAAACCGGCATCCAAACTGGTGTAAGAATTTCTATCAATGGACTTAATGGTAAATTTTCATCCTTAAACGGAGGATGAGAAGAAATGTGATCCAAACACTCTGTAGAGTAATGCGAAAATTCTAATGTAATCAATCAAAGAAGTTTTGAAAAAGCTTTAAACGTCTAATGTAACCCCATAAATGGAACGAAGCTCTTAGTAAATTTAGAAGTATGTACAACGTGTACCATTTTACGTAAATCAATTTGAGTTAACTAAACAACTCAACAAGAGTGGTTTTTAAAATAATTTTGAAGGTATAATTTAGTGTATAATAGCCAAAATAGGTAAGGGTAAATTAGTCCATTTGAATTCATACGTACATATATGATTTTATAAATAGTATACATGACAAAATATTTTATTACTTCTATTCGCCCATAAATCTCGTGAGAACCGCCCAATTACACAAATGTGTAAAAATTTTTTTAATGAAAAGCAGGGTATCCGCATTACAGAGGTTACGAGTTGAAGTAAGATCGTTGAAGCTCGGGTGAAGGACTTGAATCGTCTTGCGACATCTAATCAATAAATGCTACGAGGTCATGAAAACAACGAGTTAAATATTGTTTTGACTTTTATCAGAACACAAGTCCTTGGGTCAAAACTATTCACGTGCGAAGCTGTCACTAACAAGCGAGTTATAAATGATAAAACATGGGGTAAGTAGTTCGGTAAAGACGAGTCTCTCGTATATCAACAAATAAGATAATGAGTATCTTCCTTACTCATGTAACAACGTTAGAATTTCCGAATGAGTGGTGTATAAATTTTCTTTGACTCGCTTTCTATTCCTCATGTCACAATATTGGGACTTTTTATGAATTAACGTAATATAATCACGTTGGCCTGACGCCATTATATTTCACTAACTCATAGTTCCATTCCAATATCACTACATAAGGTCAGGACACGTGGTCAACCTTGAATTTCAACACAATTTCCCTAAAACAATTTCTTAACAATGTGCTAAAGATAGCACAAGAGACAAAGACATCGAAAGCAATGAATAGGAGTAACGATGACATAAAAATGTCTTCAAAGTACCAAGAATCTCTAAAAGTAAGAATGACGTTTTCCGTTTCAACAACCAAAGCACATAGGCACAACGGCACAAATGCACGTAATATAACAAAAATGTTATATACCTAAACATAATAGCTGACATTGAAATGCCGAGCATTTAGAAGTCAAGAATGACATCTCGCGTAATATAACTCAAACGTTATATACATAACCATAATAGATGACATAGAAATGCCGAGAATTCTAGAACACGTAATGTAACTTAAACGTTATATCAATAAACACAAATTATGACATAGAAATGTCGAGAATTTCAGAAGTCAAGAATGACACCCCCTCGGTTTCACTAACCGAGGTGTTCCTTTAAAAGATGAACTCGCATGAGTCGGAGAATACGTTTAAATCAGAATGGGAGTTCCTCCCGGATTCAGAACATAATAGAAATGTATGTATGATAACAATATACATACCAACACGATACAAATAATCCCATATAATAATATATAATAGGCCGGGCTGTAGACTAGACTCACTTATGCACCCTATTGACTCGGGTAACGACATTAATGCAGCCTAATTCCCTACAACCAATGCTCTGATACCAACTGTGACGACTCCGCCAAAACACTTAACGGCTCCGTCACTTGGTCCCACAGCTTGATCGAAACTCTATATGAATTTAATAAAACAACCTTGCATTCTTTATTTAAAAATGATTTCCTATAAAGGAAATCTACTAAAATGTATAAGTTTAGAAAAACTATACAATAATACTTTAACCAAAAGTTGACCCAAATAAAGTCAACAAACAACCACTTTTTAATGTAACAAAATAGAATGCAAGTTAATGTTTAACAAAAGCTGCCATCATAAATATGCAGACTCTCTAAGCACAGCGGAAGCAATCAATCATGAACCTGAGAATAAAACATGCGAGTAACTGTCAACAAAAATGTTGAGTGAATTATAGGTTTAATATTGCAAACAATATTTAATTTAAACAATAAAAATTTATGTTTGAAAACATAAAAACTCCTTTTTGAACCACCAAATTATATGCTAGAAAACATATAATAAAACATTATTCCATTTTCCGTGAGCCACCTGGTAACCACTTAACCATTTATTTACCCTTGCCAAACACAATAAATAATATACACCGAACAAGTGTATCTACAACAAAATACGAAGTACTAAACATTCCGATAACAAATTGCTAGCGCGACTAGCTCGAAATGGGGTTGTCAAACCCGATAGATCTATCCATAGGATTCGCGTTCACCAGTAGAAACCAGTGATTACAGTTACCAGACTAGGGAATATTTTTGTTCAACTCACAATGAATAATTTAAACCAACTTCCACTTGTCCAAAATATAAAATAAATTGCATGTATTCTCATCCCAAAAGATTTAAATAGAAAAATGGGACTATAACTCACCTTATTAGCAAACGAAGTAACCACACAATTATGCGAATAGCAAATGAAGTAAAGTGATCATGAATGATCACAACGCCGACCTATAAATAAAGCAGGTCGATATAAATAACTAACTTAGGTCAAGTCTTAGTATGATAGCTATTGTACATGTTGCAAGTAGACATAGAACAATACTCAACATGCATCGGTTTGATCGGAACAGCGTACGGACACACACTTTCTATTTTTAGAAAGTTTCTATTTTTAGCAGGTTTCCATTTTTGGAAAGTTTCTATTTTAGGAAAGTTTCTATTTTTGGAAAGTTTCTATTTTTGGAAAGTTTCTATTTTTGGAAAGTTTCTATTTTTGGAAAGTTTCTATTTTTGGAAAGTTTCCAAATTTAGAAAGTTCTATTTTTAGAAAGTTTTGAAGTTCGGAAAGTTTCCTTATTTAGAAAGTCAACAGAAGTCAACTGAAAGCCAAAGTCAACCGAAAGTCAACTCAAAAGTCAACCTTGGTCAAACATAGTCAACATTAATTTTAAAAGTGTAAGTTATAATAATAACATAGGTTATAATGTTTATTAAAGTCAAAAGTGTAAAGTTATGTCATAACATAAGTTTAATTAAATAAAAATGAATTATTAAAGTTAATATAAGTTGAAATGTTATAATTAGTATAACATAAGTATTTAATTAATTAATTAAATATTAATCATTATATAAGTTTTATTAATTAATAATGAATTTTAATTCATATCATAAGTATTATAAATTAATAATGAATTATTAATTATATCATAAGTTTCTAATTAAAATTATTAAATCATAAGTATTTAATAATTAAATCATAATTAAATAATAATTAAGTCTTACAATAATTAAATAATTATTTAATCTTTATTATAAGTCTTATAATAATTTCTCAAAAATAAATTTAATACTTATCATAAGTATTTTTCTTTAATAATAAAAGTATTATTAATCATAAGTTTAATTAAAATGTTAATTAAATCATAATTAATAATTAAATGATATAATAAATATTTATATCATAAGTCTTAAATAATAATAATTACTTCTTTTATCATAAGTAATTTATTAATAATGAAAGCCATTCATTTTAACATAAGTTTAATCATTAACCATAAGTTTTAAGTTTAAAAGTTCATCGGGTCGTATCTTGAGCCCCGGGTGTCGGTTTCGGGCGAGCCACATATGCATCTCCGCCTACTCAAACCACCCGACACAATTATGTACTCAAGAACACTCCAAGAACAGTCCCTAGGTCGTGGATATCAGCCATGACAACACTTGGGAATTCAATTTACTCAAAACAGTGATTTAGGCACAACGGGTGAACCGTGGCTCGGATTTAGGTGACCCGAACATGAAAATTCGTCCCACCATCAGTCCTAACCAAATGACACACCCTAAAGACACCAAGGATGATCACAAAGTCGGACCATACCTTGTTCTTGCCCATAACACCTTTCAATCTTTACCAAATATCAAATTAAGCATATCTAGGGCTCCGGGAATCGAAACGACATGAATCCGGAGTCTAAAATTAATGTCTTGATGAGAGGAACTCATTTATATACTTTATTTTATGATCAACATCAGTTACAATATCAGAAACACACGAAAAAGCTGCTGTTCCAATTTTATCAAACCGAAAAATATGCAATCGAGTAATTCTACGAATACAATCAACATTACAACAACTAATAATCATCATACTAATAAAATATAATCAAAATACAGAAAAATAAAGAAAAATTAAAAATCTAGGGTTAGGGTTTATACCCTAATCAATAATCAAGTGATATACACGCGTAGAGAACGATGAGAGGAATCCGTTTATGCTAATGAATTGATGATCCAAGCAATTTTTAATGATCAAATGGTGAAGGTGGTGGTGGTAGGTGACGGCACCAAGAGGAGGGAGGAGAGAAAAAAAAAAGAGAGAAAATATTAGGTTTTGATAAAATGAGGAAATGGGAAAATGAATTGGCAAAAAGGGAAAAATCAAGGGATTACTCCCTCCCCCCATGAGGCTTTGGCCGAAAATGATAGTGGGGTGGGCCCCACTTATCCCAAATCTCTTAAATGTAATTTCCTTGTGGCCCGAACGCCCGATCGAAGCCCGAAACGCGAAAACACGACTACGCGATTTGAAATTCGGAGAGATAATAAATACGCGATGAATAAAATATATAAACACTATATATAATCATATGACATCAAAATATCATATTTAAAATAATTAGGACTTAAAAATTCCAAAAGTTCGACCGTTGGTTTGAAAACCGAAAAGATTCGCCGGATAGAAATCCGCGACACGTAGAAACGTACAATTAAAGATATGAATACAAATATTCATATAACACATAATAATTAATATATTATTACAAAAATAATAATATAGGTCATAGAAATGATGTGGCACGAAAAATAATTAACGGTCGTTAAATAATTAACGGCAAAAGATAACGGAAAAAGTAGGGTCGTTACAGGGCATTATGGGCCTCAACTCACAGCAAGAAAAGTTTATGATGCTGGATTCTATTGGCCTACAATTTTCAAAGACGCACACCTTCTTTGCAAATCCTGTGATGCATGTCAAAGGGCCGGAAAAATAAGTCAACGTGATGAAATGCCACAAAATGTCATTCAAGTATGTGAAGTATTTGACATTTGGGGTATTGACTTTATGGGTCCATTTCCAAAATCTCATAATAATCTCTACATTCTCGTTGCCATTGATTATGTATCTAAATGGGCGGAAGCACAAGTTCTCCCAACTAACGATGCTCGAGTTGTAGTCAACTTTTTAAAACGTCTTTTTGCAAGGTTCGGAACACCGAAAGCTTTAATAAGTGATTGGGGTACTCATTTTTGTAATAATCAACTTGAGAAAGTTCTCAAAAGATATGGAGTAACTCATAAAATCTCTACCGCTTATCATTGACAAACAAGTAGACAAGTTGAAAATACCAACCGAGCTTTAAAACGTATTCTAGAGAAAACCGTAGGATCAAATCCGAAGGAATGGTCCATGAAATTGGAGGATGCACTCTGGGCTTTTAGAACAGCCTACAAAACTCCAATTGGAACCACACCTTTTAAACTCGTTTACGGAAAAGCATGTCATCTTCCAGTAGAAATTGAACACAAAGCATTTTGGGCTTTGAAGACATGTAATCTTGATTTACATGAAGCCGGACATCTACGATTAAGTCAACTAAATGAATTAGAAGAATTAAGACATGAAGCATACGAAAATTCGTTAATCTATAAGGAAAGAACTAAGAAATGGCATGATAAAAGAATCAGAAGTTTAAAAGAATTTAAAGAAGGAGACAGAGTTCTTCTTTTCAATTCACGATTCAAGCTATTTCCTGGAAAAATTGAAATCAAGATGGTCTGGACCATTTATAGTCAAAAGAGTTTTCCCATACGGAACAACAGAATTAATAAATTCAAATGGGATTGAATTTAAAGTTAATGGTCACAGAGTTAAACATTACATACATGGTCCGATGGAAGTTGACAACGAAGTTAATCACAATTTCAACTAAGTGTGAGGATAATCGAATCTTTTTAGGGTAATATGTATTTCTGTTAGAGTTAGATTTTCTGTTTTCGTGTAGTTCTCGAAAATGGAACCCGAATGGTCTTTTCCTAGCAGACCCTAAAGAACTAGTCTTCTCTCCCCATTCTGAATTTTTATTTTTTTTAGGTTTTACAAGATGAGGACTTCCTGTGAACTAAACTATGGTCTAATGCTACACGCTTTGATCACTAAACTTAATAATGACACACTTCCAAGTGAAATAGTATCATTAATCAGAGGTAAATTGGACGGAGTAAGAAAAGAATCCAGAAACGAAAATAATAAGTTACAATTCGGTAAAGGAAAATCAAAATGCGCAGCGAAAAGGAGAGCTCGACACTTTGAAAGATGTCACAAATGCGGAAAATGGTCACACGAAGGAAAATGTTCGACGAATCAGACATATTCCAATACCGAATTTGTTACTTTATGCAGAGATGGACCGTTCATATGTTTAGAAGAAAAAACGTTGAATGCTCGAGGTTACGCCTATGTAGCTATGGAAAATCAATTAGTCCGACTATCTTATGAGTGGGCTAAAGTATATCACTAAGAATACTATCTCGCAGGTAAGTATGTACAGTTTTTATTTTTATTTTTATTTTTAACCTTTTGATAATAAACGCTAATTTGTTCGCTATAAAGTATTAAATTGGTATTCGATAAAATTAGGTATGCGTGACCGAAATTATTGATATCATACAAAAATTTATTACATCACTGCGAAATTTACCGTTTATTCTTAAGGTATAAATATCTTTAATCAATCAACCCAAAATATTTCAAAAATTCGTCATGAGTTAAACTAGGTTATGAAATCGAAATTACTTTACCGAAAAGAGGGGCGTATATTTTTGATAATATTTGATTAATTAAAGTGGGATAAAAGACCAAAAAGATTTTTAATTTTATTTTTACTTTGTTTTTAAAATTAATATTAAAATAATATTGTAAACTTTTTAAATCAATATATTTAAAATTGTAAATATTTGAAAAATTAATATTTTTAATATAAGTTTGTATGTATAAAAACAAAAATATAATTTAAGTTTGGTGTGAATTTTTAATATGAATTTTTAATTTTATGCATTTTAAATTTAAGTTTGGTGTGAATTTAAAAACAAAAATTTACTTTATTTCGTTAAGTTAAAAATTTGGTTTTTAAAATTCGTCGTGAGTTGAAGACTAGGCCGTTGAACCGAAATTGCTCTACCCGAGGGAGGGACGAGAACTTTTATTATCATTATTTTTAATCTTATTGAACTAAAGTATGAAAAAAAAAACGCAAAAGTCTTTACTTTTAAAACCGCGCTTTGAATTGACGAATTTTAAAATTTTATCGAGGGACGGACTAGGACAACAATCCGAAACGCCCTCATCCTAAAAAGAAACAAATTTTTAAAATTTTATTAATTATGTGTTTTATAAGTTATAAGGTTTAAAAAAAAAAAAAAACAAAGTACTGTTCCCGGACCCCCATGCGATCGCATGGGTTTTGAACTTCAACTCCATGTGATCGCATGGAGCTGGAAAATTGGCCAGGATCAAAAGGCAGTCTGTTCTGCCTCACTCCACAAATACACACATATACACGAAAATATACTCAAATCCTCTCTAAAATTCACCATTTTTCACCATAATTCGTCAAATTTCTCGCTCTAATCATGAAATTGTTCAGAAGTTTATCAAGAAAGTTAAAAATTACACCCCTAAACTTTTAAATTCTCTAGTTTTTGTGATAATTACCAATATTTTACCTAATGCAATTTTGTTAATTTCTAGTGTAATTAGAGTTAAATTGTTAGTATTTTATGCATGTATAACCTAGATTGATGCTATTTAACATTATTTGAAGCCAAAAACTTCAAAAATTTTAGAAATCTAGGGTTTGTGTTCTTGAGCAATTTGGGGCTTTTTGATATAAACAGCTTATGGCTGATTTTTGTCATGAATTATTACTAAATTGAGTAGTGTAACATGTTTAGGTAGCTAAATGATCCAAACTTTAATCCTAAACATGATTTTTGAAGATGAAAGTGGACTTTTTAGGAGCAAAATTCATGAACTTGATTAATTCGATATAATTGCCAATTGAGACTTGTTTAATTGCTAGTAAAGGTTATTTTGACATGTTATTTGAGTTAAATGCTTATGAACTTTGTCTACATTTTCATATGTGCTTATTTGAAAAAGTGTAGAATTGTAAAAAAATGTGAAAATGTGTATAAGTTTAATTTTGATTTAACATGTTATTGTGGTTAATTTAAGTTTTTATTTTGCTAACACTAATGCATATTTGGATGCACAAATTTTGTGTTTAATGTGTTTTGCAGAGAGCCGATACTGGAGGTTCATCATCGTCATCATCTAGACGATCAGCTCCAGAACCTGAACCAGAGATGCAATATGAACCCGAACAAGAACCACAACAGGAACTACAACAACAGCCTGATCAACATGTACCTTATTATGATCCGCTACAGTTTGTTACTGAATTCATAGTATTTTTGATGCATCTGCCTGTAGAATACCCAACGATTCCTGAACACACATTGCATCCTAATCTGAAATTCGATAGACGATGGAGAGATTACCCGGCATATCAAAGTAATAAATTCAAATTAATAACGAAAGATGTGGAGGTGCCTAGGGTAATTGATTGGGATCCTTTGGAAAGGGTCCAACTTGCTGACCGTGTTAGGGAGCATTTGATACAAAGGTATGGCAGTTCTTCTTTTACAGATTGGGAACGATTACTCACCATTCGTAGACCTATATATAAGGAATGGTGTGTAGAACTTATGAGTACTATAGCGTTAAATGTAGATGTAGATAGATTAGATGATAGAAGTTTTCTTAGATTTATACTTGGCGGTAGGATGTACAGGATGTCCATGCTGGACATGGCTAAGGCATTACAGATATATACGCCCGCTGAATTGCTACTACCCGATTGTATGAATTTGATTTATCGTGGTGAAAGGGTAGATAGGAATTTTGACGCGAACACCGTCTGGAGGCGTATGTCGGACTATAATGTTTTTGGGCGGGGAGGAACACATACCTACTTACATATTAACAAAGCCGAGCTTCGTATAATTCATAGATTTTTGGCTAACTCGATTACACAGAGAGGTCAAAACAAGGAAAAATTGACCTTACATGATTTATTTTACCTAAAGTGTATTCGAGACCCAAGAGGCTTTGTTAATATCCCCTACTGTGTTGGTTTTTATTTATCTAAGATGGTTGAAGGAATACAGGAAGGGGGATAATTGGAGGAGGTATTTTTGTTACTCTCATTGGAGAGTATTTAGGTGTAGATAAGGACCAAGGGGGTCCACTTATGGAATGTAGGGAACAGGTTGAGCTTTTAGGATTGAAGGTTTATGCGGGTGCTAAGGTATTGAAGAGTAGACGCAACCAGGCAATACCCTATGTAGGTAGTCAACCTCAGGTAGAGAGAGGCTCAAATGAGGAGATGGAGGAAGCGGATGACATTAGGGATATCATTCGGGAGGCTATGACTGATGTCTACCAGCGTGTAGATGAGGTAGACATGACAAACGCGAAGAGATTTCGTCGGATGGAGCAGTGGCAAGCCCGGAATGATTACAAGCATTCCAGGCAACGACAGCATGATAGATGGGACTATCATCAGCGTCAGATTATGAGCCGGCTGTCACCTCAGGAGCCCTACATCTCGACCAGACCAGCTTACTATCCTCCACACCAGCCCGAGATGAGATCGCCTTATACTCTCTACGACCCTAACCAGGCATACCAGTACACCTATCACCAACCATGGAACCCGGATGACGACATGAACTGGAACCCCTATCCAGATTGATTTAGTTCTGGTTGGTAATTTATATGATTTCTAATTTTTATTATTATTTCTGTTTATTTATGTTTAAACACATTATATTATGATACTTTTATTGTAATGTTTAATATTTTTATTATGTTGTACTAATGTTTCATATTTGATTTGAAAGTGGGATTTTAAGTCCCATTTCAAATTACCATGCTTGTTTATATTTATATGTATGTATATTGTCAAATGTACAAAACAGGGTAAAACAGCGCATTTTCGAAGACTGACATTATGTTTAGCAAAAGCTACTAATTTTGACGACAAAACGAAAAACAAATGTGATGTAACAACAAGATGGAATGAACAAATGATATGCACCATTTATAATTCAACAAACAAACGCCAATATGTTTGGAAACTTTGGTAAAATTTAATCATTTTTCTACGCTAATCACCCTCAATAATTTAAATTGTTACTAATTTCTTGCAAATGAGGGCATTGCAAGATCTTAAGTGTGGAAAGGGGTTAAATTCTTTCGGATTTTAAAATTTTTTTACTTATACACTTGGTTACCATTAAAAATACTAGTAACGCAGTAGTTGTATTAGAATCTAGTGCTCTCTGATAATAAAGAACAGCCCTAGTCTTATATACCGACTACCAAATTGTAGTAAAATTTTTCAATTAAATGAACTCAAAATCATGTTTATACATATTTATGAACGATAAAACTAGGTGTTAACACCGAAATTATTGTTACCTCGGAAAGGACATAAATTGAGAAACAAACCAAAATGTTAGAATTCATTTAAAATGGAATAGAGGACAATAAAAAGGAAAATTTACCAAGTTATTTAAAACATATATCACATATTTTTGTACAAATAACTGAAGATACTTTTGCTTTGGACTAATCTAAACAGTTTTACCCAATTTACTGTAATATATTTGAAAGAAAAGATGGATCTACACAATGAATCAATTCCATCATTAAAAGGAAGTAAAGTCTTCCGAAAATGAAATGCGCTTCTTGATTTAGGTCATGAAGTTGTCGTCCAGACCAGCTGTAGGTTGACGAAAAATCTAGAAAAGTCATCTCTAAAATCAGCAGAAAATCCACGGACCTCAGCATCAAACAGGGTCGCCAAGTGGTCAGACTTATCCTAACCATGAGAGGATCTGTCTCGTAAAATGGGGAGGACACCGTGCAAATTAGCTGGATAAGACTAATGAATCAGACCCCTAGAAAGGATAATCTCCTTAAAGATTAAAAATCAGCTGTTAAAGACTGAGATTACTCAATCCTTGAGATTGACCTTAAAGATTGAGAATTACAAACTCATGGAATTCGATGATATCTAAACTCGAGCTTGAACGAGAAAATTTTTTGATCAAAATTACAAACCGATTTATTTTCTGAAAACCCATTTTCAATGCGTTCATTACCATTGAACATAAAATCCTAGGAATTCACCTGGAATTCATTAAGGTCACCTGAACCAAATCGGGTGTCAACCGTAAGAACGGTGGTTGCATAGCATGGTCGAAGACAGGACCTTGTGCCAGACCGAAAAATTATAAGGGTGAGCTTTACTATTGCTCCTACCAAGGATAGTAATTGCATCCGACACGTTATATGTAGCGACCCCGACAAATCGTCAAATGACGGCGTCATCTACGTATGGTCCCATTACATGGTCGTAAGTCTTTATAACAAAGTTTGACCGAAAAGTATGTCGCATTCATTTCATAAATAAGGGTGTTTCAAAGTTTGCAAAAGTAGTTTCCATAACAAGTACATAACAATGTTTAAAGTTTGTATGAAACACGTGCGACACGATTAAAAGTAGTCAAAAAGACGCTCCACGTATGCAAGTATACTCGACATCCAATGCAAGTATCAAAAAGTATGAGCGGAAGCATATATCACCTAAGTTCAAGGACCTGAGAAAAACATAGAGAATCTGTCAACGAAAACGTTGGTGAAATCATAGGTTTAAATAAGTAAGTGAGTAAAAGTAAGTTGAACCACAAGATTTGCAACATCGATAAAGTCATAGTACATTCTAAAAGTTAATATTCACGAGCACTTAATTATCAAAGCTTAACATTCCGTCCGTTGAACCCCGTAATAATAGTGTTAGAACATACACTGTTTCCCGAAAATATATTTCACCCGTAGACGGTAGCGAACCGTCCGAAGTGAGGGTTTGTCAAACCCATATGGCCATATAACATAAGTTCTCGCTTACACCATCTGATGTAACTAATGATAATCGAATTGAGGATTTGTGTTCAAACTCGTATGTAGAATGTTTGTTTTTCCTGTACTTGTGTTCACGTAGTTTAAAAGAACGTTTATGTTTTCTCATCCCAAAAGTAAGTTCAAAAAGAGTAAAAGTGGGACTATGATCTCACCTTGTATGCACGAACCAAAAAGTACTTCGACAAGTAACGTGTGCAAAGAACAATGCTAGTCTTGACCTAAACAAATAGGTTGTATCAATAACGATAGTCACGAAGGGTCAAAGATGTTCAATTAGTCGTATGGCTCAATACGACTCGATTATGTAGCATGTGCAATCAAATTGTCAAGTTTCATGCAAGGTACAAGTATATAAACAAGTTAGGAGGATTGCATAATCATTTGGTTAAGTTTGACAAAAAGTCAAACTTTGGTCGGTCAAAGTCAACAAAAAGTCAACACATTCGGGTCGGGTCTCGGACAAATTTTCTATGCTAGTTATTCATATATAAGCATTTTAAAACAAGTTACATGTAAATTGGAGGTCTAGAACATGCCAAACATTTTTCGTCAAAAGGTCAAGCAAACAGCCAGTTTTAGGCAAACGGGACGGCGTCCCATATAGCTGGACGGCGTCCAGGTTTTAAAGGTGGGACGGCGTCCTGAGAAGCTAGACGGCGTCCAGGTTCTAAAAGTGGGACGGCGTCCTAAGTATCTGGACGGCGTCCAAGGGGGTTTCCAGGCCTTGTTTGCTGCAACTCTTAAATGCACGAATCAAAACACAAACCAACACATTTCATGACCCGCAAACAATCAAGATATGTATCTTATATCATCGGAAAGGTAATTTGACAAGGAACATAACTAAGCACTTTTCATTAATCAAAATTCCACTTACAACTACCAAAAACCGCCATCAATGTTCCTCATTCAATGCATACAAGTCATAAATGCCATTTAATGATTCGGTAACCAAATTACATGAACAATATGCCGTTTCGAAGGTAATTAAGCATACAACACAGCCTAACACTTACAACTAACATTCCATGTCATTCAAATCATTAAAAGTCCATTTTAAGTTCATGAAACCTTAACCTAAATTCACCAAATTTCATAATCAAGTTTAGGAGGTTTCATAAATCAAACTATACATCATAATGAAGCTAGTAACACTAGAAACACAATTAAAACATGAAATCTTAGCATCAAACAACATATGAACACTCAAATTTTAAGATTAAGCATGTCATCTTTCAATATGAACTAGTTACATCAAAATATCAAAAACGAGCATATAAATCACATAAACAAACTAGACTCGAGCCATAGACACTAATTAACAACCTTATAACTTAAAAATCTCAAGAACACAAGAATTAGTGATTTTAGAAAGTTACCCAAAATTGATGAAATCGGTATGGAAACGAAGAGGAGATCACGAGGAGTTCAAATATGCAATTTGTTTTGATCGAATCCTTCTTGAACGAATTTGGATGATGATTGAAGGTTTGAGGGTTTTGAGAGAAAAGGTGAAGTAGTAAAATGAAAGAGATGAATGAATGGATGAGAATAAGGGTTGACTCTTTGACCTAGTCAAATGTTTCAACCTTTGGCAAGTTTGGTCCCTCAACTTTAAACCGGGTGCGGGAATTACCTAAACGAGATAATTCAACGCATACTAACGGGATGTGTTATAAACATATAACGGAACTTAAATAGTTAAACGGAAAAGTAAACGGAAAAAGGCGGGATGTTACATTACCTACACCTTAAAAGAAATTTCGTCCCGAAATTTAGGTAGGCGTAGTAGTCGTTGTTTCTTCCTCGGAATCTGACGTTTCCGGGACCGGGAATAGATGAGGGTGTTTCTTTCACATTTGATCTTCTCTTTCCCAAGTAAACTCGGGTCCCCTTTTGGCGTTCCAACGGACCTTAACAATCGGGATCCGGCTTTGTTTTAATTCCTTCTCGACGTAGTCCACAATTTCAACCGGTTCCTCCACAAAGTGGAGTTTGTCATTAATAGTAAGTTCCTCGAGAGGGACGACGATATCGGGCTCGGCGAGACACTTCTTCAAGTTAGATACATGAAAAGTAGGATGGACGGAGCTTATTTGAGGCGGAAGGTTTAAACGATAAGCAACGGTTCCGATACGCTCTAAGAATTCGAAAGGACCAACGTACCGCGAATTTAGTTTCCCACGTTTCCCAAAACGGATGACACCTTTCCAAGGTGCGACTTTTAACATGACGCGGTCACCGACTTGAAATTCGAGGTCTTTGCGTCTTTTGTCGGTATAGCATTTTTGACGACTCCGGGCCGTCCGAAGCCTATCTCGGATTTGAAGAATCTTTTCGGTCGTTTTGTGAATGAGTTCGGGCCCGGAAATTTGCACGTCACCCACTTCGGCCCAACAAAGAGGAGAGCGACATTTTCGACCATATAACGCTTCAAAAGGTGCGGCCTTAATACTCGCGTGATAACTATTGTTGTAAGAGAATTCGGCGAGAGGTAAGTGATTGTCCCAAGCTTTTCCAAAATCAACAACGCAGGCTCGTAACATATCCTCTAAGGTTTGTATTGTACGTTCACTTTGCCCATCGGTTTGGGGATGATATGCGGTGCTCATGTCCAAACGCGTTCCCAACGCTTCTTGTAACGTACGCCAAAATCTAGAAACGAAACGACCATCTCGGTCGGAGATAATCGATAACGGTACTCCGTGTCGGGCTACAATCTCTTTAATGTAAAGTCGTGCAAGTTTCTCCATTTTGTCAGTTTCTTTCATGGCGAGAAAGTGCGCGGATTTGGTGAGACGGTCAACAATGACCCAAATTGTATCATAACCGCCTGACGTTTTCGGTAGTTTGGTGATAAAATCCATCGTGATCCTTTCCCACTTCCATTGCGGGATCTCGGGTTGTTGAAGTAACCCGGACGGTCTTTGGTGTTCAGCTTTGACTTTAGCGCAAGTCAAACAATTGGCGACGTATCTAGCAACCTCCTTTTTGATGTTCGGCCACCAATATTGTTCTTTAAGGTCATGGTACATCTTATTGGCGCCGGGATGAATCGAGTATCGCGATTTGTGGGCTTCGTCTAGGATGAGGTTTCGTAGATCGCCATATCTAGGCACCCAAATTTTTCCGGCGTAATATCGAAGTCCGGTCTCCCTAACTTCGAATCGGGAGACGAGAATGTTTAAAAGTTCGCGTGCGATGTTGTTGTCCTTAAGAGCTTCATCTTGGGCTACCCGAATTTGGCTATTAAGGTTGGAGTGGATGGTGATATTCAAAGCTCAGACACGAAGAGGCACCGCTCTTTCCTTTCGACTGAAGGCATCGGCCACTACATTTGCCTTCCCGGGGTGGTAACGAAGCTCGCAATTATAATCGTTCAAGGTCTCAATCCACCTTCGTTGTCTCATGTTTAGTTGCTTTTGATCGAAGATATGTTGGAGACTTTTGTGATCGGTAAAGATAGTACTCTTGGTACCAAGAAGATGATGTCTCCATAGCTTAAGTGCAAAGATGACGGCACCGAGTTCAAGATCATGTGTCGTGTAGTTTCGTTCGTGAACCTTGAGTTGTCGAGAGGCATAAGCAATGACTTTCTTTCGTTGCATTAGTACACACCCATAACCGTTTTTCGAGGCATCACAATATACAACAAAATCATCATTGCCTTCGGGAAGTGACAAGATAGGAGCGGTGGTTAGTTTAGTTTTCAAGATTTGGAAAGCGGTTTCTTGTTCGGATGTCCAAACGAATTTTCGTTCCTTGTGAGTTAACGCGGTTAAAGGACGAGCGATTAGGGAGAAATCCTTGATGAATTTACGATAGTATCCGGCGAGACCCAAGAATTGACGAATTTGAGTAGGAGTAGTAGGAGTCTCCCATTTACTAATGGCTTCGATTTTTGTGGGATCGACTTTAATGCCTTGATCACTTACAACATGACCAAGAAATTGAACTTCCTTTAACCAAAATTTACACTTGGAGAACTTGGCATATAGTTTCTCTTTTCTCAAGAGCTCGAGCACGAGTCGGAGATGTTCTTTGTGTTCCTCTTCGCTTTTAGAATAGACCAAAATATCGTCAATGAACACGATAACGAATTTGTCGAGGTAAGGTTTGCACACGCGGTTCATGAGATCCATGAACACCGCCGGTGCGTTAGTGAGACCGAAAGGCATGACAAGGAATTCATAACTACCATAACGAGTCCGGAAAGCGGTTTTGGAGACATCTTCCCCCTTAACCCTTAGTTGATGATAACCCGAACGGAGATCGATTTTTGAATATACACGAGAACCTTGTAGTTGATCAAAGAGATCATCGATGCGAGGAAGAGGATATCGGTTCTTAACCGTCAATTTATTTAGTTCATGATAATCAATGCACATTCGTAGGGATCCGTCTTTCTTCTTGACGAACAAAATCGGAGCGCCCCATGGTGAATGGCTAGGTTGAATGAAACCACGGTCAAGTAACTCTTGGATTTGACTTTGTAATTCTTGTAATTCGGATGGAGCGAGTCTATACGGTGCACGCGCTACGGGTGCGGCTCCTGGAATAAGATCGATTTGAAATTCAACCGGTCGATGAGGTGGAAGACCCGGTAATTCGTCGGGAAATACATCGGAAAAGTCACTAACAATTGGCACATCTTCGATGCGCTTTTCGTCGGCCTCGACTTTCTTAACGTGAGCAAGAATCGCGAAACAACCCTTGCGAAGTAGCTTTCGAACTTTAAGGCACGAAACGAGATTGAGTCCGGTGCAATTTTTGTCGCCATAGACAATCAATGGTTCACCATTCTCGATAGGAATTCGGATTGCGTGAAGATCACAAAGAATGTGAGATTTATTTTTGACCATCCAATTCATACCGATTATTACATCAAAACTCCCTAATTCCATGGGTATCAAGTCAATTTCAAATTCCTTACCCAAAATGTTCAAAGTACATCCCCGGTAATATGTGTCGGCACTTAAGAGTTTTCCGTCGGCCACTTCAATGGAATAAGTAGTATCTAAAGGGTGTGGTGGAGTGCAAAGGGTAGGAGCCAAAGTCTTAGACACAAAACATTTATCGGCACCCGAATCGAATAAGCAAGTAACATAAGAGTTGTTGAGAAGAAACGTACCCGTGACTAGTTCATTGTCATCTCGGGCTTCCTCGGTGTTGATGTTAAAGGCTCGGCCTCGGTTGTTGGGGTTGGCTTTCTTTTTCGGGCATTCGTTCTTATAATGGCCCGTTTGGCCACATTCGTAACAAGTGACCGTTTTTGGAGGATTGGGCCCCTTTCGAGCAACGGGGGCGGCGCTTGTGCAATTGTTGGCCCTATGACCAACACCTTGGCAACGGTGACAAACTAGCTTGTTACATTCGCCGTGATGATGCTTGTGGCATTTGTTGCAAAAAGGTAAGTTTCCGACATAACCCTTCTTGCCGTCGTTGTTGAAAGGCTTTTTGGTGAAGGTGTTGTTGTAGTTGGTTGATGGAGTGGCTTCCCATTTCCTTTTGTTGCCACCCGACTTGTCCTCGGCCTTAGGAGCCGGCACTACGATTTCGTCAACCGTTTCGATTAATTGACGGGCCATGTTCATAGCGGCTTGATGAGTAGCGGGTTTGGATGACATCACCCCTTGTTTGATGCTTTTTGGAAGACCGAGCATGTAGAGCTCAATCCTTTGAGATTCGGGGTTAACAAGATTATGACACATCAAGGATAGTTCGGCGAAGCGTTGATTATAAGCTTTAAGATCGTTTCTGACCGCTTTCAAAGCTCTTAGTTCTTCCTCAAGCTTTCGGGTTTCTTCGCGCGGAAAATATTCAACAATCATCTTTTCCCTTAGATCGGCCCAAGAGAGGGCATGAGCTTCATCGGTACCCACCGATTGAACATAGGTGTTCCACCATGTTAGAGCAATTCCGGAGAAAGTGTGGGTGGAGTATTTGACCTTGTCTTGATCCCGACAACCGCTTATGCTAAAGACGGCCTCGGTTTGTTCAAACCAACGAGTAAGCACAACCGGTCCCCCGGTTCCATCATAAGTGTGAGGTTTGCACCCCATGAAAGCTTTGTAGGAGCACCCTTCGCTAGAGTTACCAGATCCTTGGTTATTGTTGTTGTGGTTGGTGTTATTGTTGTTGTTAGACGAGTGACCGGCCATGGCCGCATCCACGGCGGTGGCTATCATGCGTTGTAAGGCTTGTTCGGGAGTTTCATTGCGTCGTACACGGCGAGGAGCCATTGTTCCTTCAAAACAAAAGAATACCGTTGGTTAGTATTCTAAATAATACTAACCGTGATATGGGATAAAGATAGAGAGAAAATTATCCTTGACCCGCCTTAAATTCTTTATGTCATAATGTCGGTATATTCATATGAGTCACCGTAATATAATTTCCGGGAATTATATTACCCTAATTCATATGTGCATTCGACATTACATCATATAGTCAAGGTGGCGTGTCAATTAAATTATATAACGCAAGATTTAGATAGAATAAGAGTAGATATGAGTAGAAGAGTCAGAGTATAAATGCACAATTTGTCAAGTAATTCCTATGTCAAGTCTATATGCCGGTTGTAGTCTAGACTCACCAATGTACCCTATGACTCGGGGTTGACACCAATGAACTCTAAATCCCTACAACCAAAGCTCTGATACCACTTGTAGCGACCCCGACAAATCGTCAAATGACGGCGTCATCTACGTATGGTCCCATTACATGGTCGTAAGTCTTTATAACAAAGTTTGACCGAAAAGTATGTCGCATTCATTTCATAAATAAGGGTGTTTCAAAGTTTACAAAAGTAGTTTCCATAACAAGTACATAACAATGTTTAAAGTTTGTATGAAACACGTGCGACACGATTAAAAGTAGTCAAAAAGACGCTCCACGTATGCAAGTATACTCGACATCCAATGCAAGTATCAAAAAGTATGAGCGGAAGCATATATCACCTAAGTTCAAGGACCTGAGAAAAACATAGAGAATCTGTCAACGAAAACGTTGGTGAAATCATAGGTTTAAATAAGTAAGTGAGTAAAAGTAAGTTGAACCACAAGATTTGCAACATCGATAAAGTCATAGTACATTCTAAAAGTTAATATTCACGAGCACTCAATTATCAAAGATTAACATTCCGTCCGTTGAACCCCGTAATAATAGTGTTAGAACATACACTGTTTCCCGAAAATATATTTCACCCGTAGACGGTAGCGAACCGTCCGAAGTGAGGGTTTGTCAAACCCATATGGCCATATAACATAAGTTCTCGCTTACACCATCTGATGTAACTAATGATAATCGAATTGAGGATTTGTGTTCAAACTCGTATGTAGAATGTTTGTTTTTCCTGTACTTGTGTTCACGTAGTTTAAAAGAACGTTTATGTTTTCTCATCCTAAAAGTAAGTTCAAAAAGAGTAAAAGTGGGACTATGATCTCACCTTGTATGCACGAACCAAAAAGTACTTCGACAAGTAACGTGTGCAAAGAACAATGCTAGTCTTGACCTAAACAAATAGGTTGTATCAATAACGATAGTCACGAAGGGTCAAAGATGTTCAATTAGTCCTATGGCTCAATACGACTCGATTATGTAGCATGTGCAATCAAATTGTCAAGTTTCATGCAAGGTACAAGTATATAAACAAGTTAGGAGGGTTGCATAATCATTTGGTTAAGTTTGACAAAAAGTCAAACTTTGGTCGGTCAAAGTCAACAAAAAGTCAACACGTTCGGGTCGGGTCTCGGACAAATTTTCTATGCTAGTTATTCATATATAAGCATTTTAAAACAAGTTACATGTAAATTGGAGGTCTAGAACATGCCAAACATTTTTCGTCAAAAGGTCAAGCAAACAGCCAGTTTTAGGCAAACGGGACGGCGTCCCATATAGCTGGACGGCGTCCAGGTTTTAAAGGTGGGACGGCGTCCTGAGAAGCTAGACGGCGTCCAGGTTCTAAAAGTGGGACGGCGTCCTGAGTATCTGGACGGCGTCCAAGGGGGTTTCCAGGCCTTGTTTGCTGCAACTCTTAAATGCACGAATCAAAACACAAACCAACACATTTCATGACCCGCAAACAATCAAGATATGTATCTTATATCATCGGAAAGGTAATTTGACAAGGAACATAACTAAGCACTTTTCATTAATCAAAATTCCACTTACAACTACCAATAACCGCCATCAATGTTCCTCATTCAATGCATACAAGTCATAAATGCCATTTAATGATTTGGTAACCAAATTACATGAACAATATGCCGTTTCGAAGGTAATTAAGCATACAACACAACCTAACACTTACAACTAACATTCCATGTCATTCAAATCATTAAAAGTCCATTTTAATTTCATGAAACCTTAACCTAAATTCACCAAATTTCATAATCAAGTTTAGGAGGTTTCATAAATCAAACTATACATCATAATGAAGCTAGTAACACTAGAAACACAATTAAAACATGAACTCTTAGCATCAAACAACATATGAACACTTAAATTTCAAGATTAAGCATGTCATCTTTCAATATGAACTAGTTACATCAAAATATCAAAAACGAGCATATAAATCACATAAACAAACTAGACTCGAGCCATAGACACTAATTAACAACCTTATAACTTAAAAATCTCAAGAACACAAGAATTAGTGATTTTAGAAAGTTACCCAAAATTGATGAAATCGGTATGGAAACGAAGAGGAGATCACGAGGAGTTCAAATATGCAATTTGTTTTGATCGAATCCTTCTTGAACGAATTTGGATGATGATTGAAGGTTTGAGGGTTTTGAGAGAAAAGGTGAAGTAGTAAAATGAAAGAGATGAATGAATGGATGAGAATAAGGGTTGACTCTTTGACCTAGTCAAATGTTTCAACCTTTGGCAAGTTTGGTCCCTCAACTTTAAACCGGGTGCGGGAATTACCTAAACGAGATAATTCAACGCATACTAACGGGATGTGTTATAAACATATAACGGAACTTAAATAGTTAAACAGAAAAGTAAACGGAAAAAGGCGGGATGTTACATTATAGACCATAATTAAAAACATGTCTGGGGACATTGCCTTAACAGTTGCTTGTTCAACGCTTTTCGATACAACCGGACGGTAGTTTATCGAAAGGTAATATACGGAGCAAGTATACTGGACGTGTTGCTTTCCTAATACAAGGTTAGCAAGTGGGTGACACAAAACCGCAAGTTTTGAGCTAAAATTTTCAAATCTGAAACCCACCAAACCCACAAAAATATTTTGTAAACACCGTTGAAGGGTTATTCAGGAAAATTTATCTAGGGTAAAAGCTAGATTTAATTTTCAAAAGATCAAATGTTTTCATAAAGATCCAATTTCCTTAAAGGATCTAAAATTTTATAGTCATGTGGGACTTTAAACCACATCGTTACTACCATTGTTTATACCGTCGTATAAAAATCACTGATGTACAAAGTGTGAAGAATAAAGAAGTGATTCTAGTATTTTTATTTCAAGACTATATTGCAAGAGGACAAGCAACGCTCAAGTGTGGGAATATTTGATAATGCTAAAAACGAACATATATTTCATAGCATTATCCCTCAAGAAAGACAAGCTTTTAGTTGCAATTGTTCTATTTACAAGTGATATTCGTTTAAATAATAAAAGGTGAAGACAAAAGACAGATTCGACGAATTGAAGACGCAAATGACCAAAAAGCTCAAAAGTACAAAATACAATCAAAGAGGTTCCAATTATTGATTAGAAGCGTCTCAAAATTACAAAAGTACAAGAAGCAAAACACAAAATACAAGATATTAAATTGTACGCAAGGACGTTCGAAAATCCGGAACCGGGACCAAAGTCAACTCTCAACGCTCGACGCAACGGACTAAAAATTATGAGTCAACTATGCACATGAATATAATATAATATATAATTAATTCTTAAAATTAATATATATATTATATTATATATAAAACGTCGACAAACAAGAAAACAAAGAATTGTGAGATGTTACCTACCACCATGCGATCGCATGACCTGGAGGCACAAAAGCCATGCGATCGCATGGCCCTGAAATCCGGGCCTGGTCCTATTAAACTGAAATCCAGGCCTGGTCCTATATATAAAACGTCGACAAACAAGAAAACAAAGAATTGTATCGTTTTTAATAGTATTTCGTTGTAAAAATAATACTATTTCCTAGTACACCTCGCACACATCAAGTATTTTTGGCGCCGCTGCCGGGGACAATTCTGCTTAAACGCCGGAAGCGCAACGCTATATATAAAAAAAGATTTTTATTAATTTTTAAGTTTACTTTTATAAAAATTTGCTTTTGTAAAAATACGTTTTAAATAATATATTCAAAAATATAAAAAGAAAAACAAAAAAATTATATATTTTTAATAGTTTGTTAAATATTTAAGTGTTATAGAGTTTCTTTATTTTTATTTTTAAGTTTGTAAAAATATAAATTTTATTTAAATATTTTGTATTTATTTAAAACAGAAATTTAAAATAGAAAAATAAAAAAATAAAAAACTCTCGGCCCGATCACTGTAGCTGCCCAGCATCTGGCCCGAAAACCTAGCCCATGCGATCGCATGAGTCCGAAGGTAAAAACTCATGCGATCGCATGAGGGTACCTGACACGTCAGGATTTGACCTAATTCAGCATTAATTACGGAGTATATTTAATTATTATTATTATAAATCCCTAATTAGGTTATAATTAATTTATTATTTAGTTTAGTTTTTATTATTTAATTTGTATTATTTAGTTTATTTAGTATAATTAAAGTATAAAATTAATAGTTTTATAAAATAAATAATATTAAAATAATATTTTTATAAAATTGTACTTTTTATAACTTTAAGTATATTTTTATATTTTGTTTCTTTTTATTCGTTTTAGCGTAATATTTGTATATTTCGCTCGTATTTAATTCTAAGATATAGTTTTTACCATAGTTATTTTTATTTCTAGATTTTTAGTCTTTGCCGTAAAATTCCTTAAGTGCTTTTTCTTTAGACTAAGATTTAGGTGCTTTAGAATTTTGCGACGCCGTTTTTAAGTTTTAGTACCTTTTTATGTTATTGCCATTTGGGATATAGAATTTCTTTTAAGCTTTAATATTTTTAGACGCAACTTTTAATTTTTAGTTTTTAGTTCCTTTTAAGTTTCGACGCGCTACATTCTTATTTTTATTTTTCGACCTTTTTCGACGCGTTCTTTTTCTTTCTTATTTCTCGACATTCTAGTTTTAGGACTTAGATTTTTTTCTATTTCTTCTCTAAAATTTCTTTAAATTACGAAAAATTATTTTAAGCGGTTAAATTGATAGACATCAAAATTTTCTGGTTCGTAGTAATAGTTGGATTTGTACGTGGACCGGGTTATTGGAGCCAAACAGTACTCAATTATATTGAGACCAAACGAATCCTGCCCCTCTGCTGCATCTTTTGGCTATTCGAAACGTGGGCAAAATCAGAAAAGTCTATTAATTTGATAACTTATATAATTTTTCTTCCATTAAATCTTCCAAAGTGAGACGCCCAATTCCCTTCTAGTACAATGCCAGGAGCTGAATTCAATGAGGTAAGCTTACTTTCTGAAGATTGAAACACATAAATATTCTGATCCCAAAGTATGTGTTTAGACCCGTAAGTGGAGTTAGGTTGAAGTTTATCTTCTTAATAGTTCTTTTGAAAAATTGCAAATTTGAGTGTAAGATGTAAAAGAACTACCTATGTGAACATGAAGTTTTGCCGCTTCAATGGAGCTTTGGACTTAGCTGCCAATATGTTCACTGAAGGATTGGGACACATGGCTTATAATAGTGTCAAGATTGTCTTAGGGATATGTAAGAAACTGATGTGTATAATATTTTATAGTTTTCATATGAGTGGAAGGGTTCAATTTCTGAAACACCCTGATACTCGAATTCTCGTAAATATTATACTAAGTGAAAATTCAATTTCTGAAACATTTTCATTTATGCATTGGTTTGTACTGTTTGTTTAATTATTTTAGTAAATCAAGGATTACACTAAAATGGGGGGATTTGTTGGTGATTTTAGTGTTATCAACAGTCATTTTAGTTAATTGGGATTTGCTAGAAAGCAAAGACTTATCGAATTAAGCTCAATGACGAGTTTGGAGAGTGCGGAGTGCACGCTCGTTCGAGTTAATTCAATAAGGTCTTGGAAATTACATCTTTTGATGAAAGGTAACCATGAATGGTTACATCATTTCATGAAGAGTGATGTCATTTCCTAAATGATGTGAATGAAAGGTTGCGTCTTTTCGTTGAAGGGTTACATCCTTTGGTTGAAAAGTTGCGTACTTTCACTTGCACCTTTTCGCTTCCTATAAATATAGGAATATGTTTTTGCTTTCTTTTTAACAAACAGAAAAACACACATACTCTCAAACAATTTGATCAGTGATTTCATTGCCAAAAACACTAATTGCGTTCTTGTCTTATCCCTGTAAAGATTTCGTGCAACCAAGGCAATCGTAGGGTCGAAATACTTTATAGAGAAAGTGAACACACGATTCAAGAACGAATCCGGCAGTCAATTCATAACCCTTATTTCTAACACAAATGGGGGAACCAGTGGAACAAGCAAGAAGAGGACCAGAAATGCTTCAACCAGTGGAACAAGCAAGAAGAATTGAAAGAAATGAAGTTAAAGCAAGTTATTGTGTTGTTGTCTTTTGAACTGTGTGATGTTATTGGGTGTACTGTACTTTAATTTTGATGTTATTGTGTTGTTGTCTTTTGAACTAGTACTTTAATTGTGATGGTATGTAATTTATGTCTATGTTTTGAACTATATTTTGGTATTTTGTGACTATGATAATATGTACTCATGGTTAAACATTATGTGTTTGTAATTCTGTGTGTTTCCAGTTTGTAACATTTCCAGTTTGTAATTATGTGGTAATATTACATTGAGTAATGTACATATAAATGAACCAACTATGAAATGAATAATTGAACAATTACAACAGGTCTTTCATTCATTTATTAGTTCATACAAAATGCCATCCGTTCATACAAAAGGTCTTAATTGAACAATTACAACAAACATTAAAATCAATTAAACCAAACAATAATGAGGATAAAGAGGACCACAAAAATCATCATCTTCCACTTTCTTGAATTTACTTGTTCATCTTCCAATAGTTCTTCCAATAATTCATTGGTTCTTATTACCTCTGTATTGTTAATCGGTGGATCCACCCAAATGAAAGACTTGCAGTCAGAAAACTAACCACGAATTCAATTCAATTAGGTGTATTTGATTACACTAAATTTTAACCCTTTAAATTATAAAAAAAAAATATTACCAGTGTAGGACATGAATAATATCGATGACCATAATTTTTATAAGTTTTTGACTTACGAATAACCGCTCTTTTGCCACAATTGCAGAACACCATTGTTGTTTGAAAATTGTAGCGAAGGATTTTGTTGATTTAGAATTAGGGTTTGGTCGAAGATAGGAGTGAATTGGGGAAAAAGCGTGTGTAGGTGAGGTATTAATAGGACAAATAGGTGAAAAGTACATAAATACTCTCACGTGGGACGCACATGAGATGGGTTAACGGATCAAGTGGACGGAAAGTAGACAGAAGGATGATGGATGGTACGTTTTAAAAGGATACTGACAACCTAAGTGAAAAAAAAAAGATTTAGGACGACCCGTGTGATTTTGGTACAAGTTCAAGGACGACCGAAGTAATTTCTTCTTTCAAATACGGACATACGGACATGCGATTTCATCTATATTAATTATAAGGATGTGATTTCATTATTTTTTCTAGTTGAATTCATCATTGGTGTGACGACCCGGGAATTTACGACCAAATTTAAACTTGATCTTTATATGTTTTCGACACGATAAACAAAGTCTATTAAACCGAGTCTCAAAAATTTTGGAACTATTTTGGTACATTTATTTGACTTCGACCAATCCCAGCGATTCACGAACAATTGGTAGTATATAAATACGTGTGTATATATATATATATATATATATATATATATATATATATATATATATATAAATGTAAGTGCATATAATTAATTTGAGATTATAAAATATAAATTAAACATTACAATTAAATATGTGAATTAAGTTATAAAATAATCAAGTTGTAATCAAAATAAATATATATCAAAATATATATATATATATATATATATATATATATATATATATATATATATATATATATATATATATATATATATATATGACTTCTATAATCATTATTAGTACAACTATTATTATTAGATATTATTATTATTAATGTTATCAATATTATATTAATATTAATGATGGTATTAGTATTATATTAATATCATTATCAATGTCATTGTTAATATCACTATGAATATTATCATTAAGACCAATTATTATTAGTATTATTATTATTTATTTGTTATTCTTATTAATAAATTATTATTATTAGTATTACTATTTTTTTTATTAATTATTTGTATTGTTAATATTTTTATCATTTTTATAAATTGTATTATTATTATTATTATCTATATACTTATTAATATTACCAATATTATTATTAATACATGTATATGTATTTATTTATATAGATTATAAATCAGAAACATATACTTATACATATACCAAGTACATATACGTATACATAATACTCACGTATAAATACATATATAAAAAAAAGAAGTTAAATATAAAAATAATCACTAATTTATCTGTTTAAATTATCTGTTTATTTGGATTTCTCAATCAGTATACGGATATTACAGAATCAAAAGCAGACGTAAATCGTTTTCAACTGTAATTGATTGGTACTTCATGTTCCAAAAAAATTTGTTCATATCACTTTCATCAGTACGAATCAAATATGTAGCAGAATCGATTTAATTTAGATTTATTAAATTTTTGTTTCTTTCTTTAGTCCGATTGAGAAATCGATACCCATATTCTTTATATAATTAGTCAATTGCAGTGTTAAGGGATTCATACGACTTCATATTCCTAGCTATAATTGATACATTGCACTCACCCACTTCAAATCCATCGAATTGAACCAAAAAGATCAAGAGCACCCAGACACGTCCCCCTGTTCTTGTTTCGTTTAATCAATAACTTGAATTTGAAATTTATTTCAAAATGTGTTAATGTAGTCCTGTTAGTAATATTCTAAACAATATTTCTGCAAAGTTTCTAAAGCCAATTCTTTGTTTTGATCAAGAATTTTAGGAGTCAAAGTTTAATCCTAAAAAGTCAAAGAATTTGTTCTTCGACAAATTTGAAGTCGTGATGATGTTTTGAATTAAATTGAGCATAGATAAAGTTTCTAAGAGGAATTTCAAACTGATTTCATGAAGGAATCGTGGGCTCAAACAGCTTCAATTTCAAAATCACTATGATGTTCATACGTATTCGAGTATTTTTAAACAGAAACAATTTAATTTCTGATATTCGATTGTTTTTATTATTTTAAAACACTTTTAAATCGATTATTTAGCCAGTATAAATCTTAGATTAAATAAGAAACCTATGAGCAACAAGGATTGAACCCTGGTCGATTTAGTTCATGAGGAAGAGGAAGAAAACAATTTACAGGTTTAATAAATAAGGAAGAACTACTAAAACAGAAAAATAGAAATGCTTAAGTGGTCTGGGTGTCTGCTATGTAAACATGAGGTCTCAAGTTCGAGACCTGCTGTTGGCATTCTTTTTATCCTATCACTTTAAGGTAGTTTTTCATTGTTAAGTTATTATTAATATTATTATTATTGTTATTATTATTATTCATCTATTATAAATATTACAAGTATTATAATTATTAGTGTTATTATGATTATCACTAATATGTATTATTATGATTATTATTATGATTATTATTATTATTATTATTATTATTATTATTATTATTATTATTATTATTATTATTATTATTATTATTACTACTACTAAAATTATCATTTTTATTACTAAAAGTATCATGTTTATTAAAGACTATCATTTTTGTTAAAAAGATTTTTTTTAATTGTTATCATTATTATTATTATTTTGACATTAATATTATTATTTTAATATTATTATTATTATTATTATCATTTTTTTATTAATACTAGTATCATTATTTTATTCATAACAACTTTTACTATTATTCTTATAAAACAAAATAACTTTTAGTTAGTATTCACTATTAGTTATATAAAACTATACCTAATACATATAATATAACAATATTTTTATTTATTAAAGTACATAAAATGAATACATTTACGAACATACAAGTTATTAAAGTAAAATGATTTCATTAATAAATATATATATAAATTTATTCGATTACAACTATATGTGTTAATATATATATATATAAATAATTTAGGTTCGTGAATCCGAGGCCAACCCTATACTTGTTCAATGTCTTCATATATATTTTTACTACAAAATACAATTTGGTGAGTTTCATTTGCTCCCTTTTTAATTACTTTCGCAATATATATTTTTGGGCTGAGAATACATGCAATATTTTATAAATGCTTTACGAAATAGAGACAAGTGATTAAAAATGATATTCTGCGAATTGATGTGCTAGGTAATTTAGTTATATGTTATAAGAGCATGTAAGCGCGAATCCTAAAGATAGATCTATCGGGCTTAACACCCCCATCCTGTTGGCTGCATTAGACATAAGAGCTAGTGGGCGGATATTTAGTACTTCGAGGATTATTTATACACTTGCGAGTGTACATATCCATCTTTGTGAAGATGACTTATTATATTATTGTTAAGGTTGGTTACTGAGGCCTCAACATAAGCATAACGGTTTTATACACTTGCGAGTGTACATATATTTATAAACGGAAATCTTGTGGTCTATTAAAATATTGAAATAACTGTTATGATAAACCTATGAACACACCAACATTTTGTTTGACACTTTTAAGCATGTTTATTCTCAGTTATGAAAGAAATCTTCTGCTGTGCATTTGCTCATATTACATGGAGTCATTCATGGCATATTTAGGATAGCACCTCGAAATGGGACCAAATGTTGATGATTTCGTCCAGGTGGATTAGGACGGGTTGTTAAAGTTGGTATCAGAGCACTGGTCTTAGAGAACCAGGTCTTGCATTAGTGTGTCTAACTGATAGTTGTTTAGATGCATTAGTGAATTTGGACTTCGATCGTGTCTGCATGTCAAAAGTTTTGCTTATCATTTGGTGTCGAAAATTATCTGCTTATCATTCTTAGTCTAGACACGTCTTGCTGCATTGATTGCATGAATAGTGTATAGACAAAAATTCATATCTTAGCGTATCTACTAAATCATATCTTATAGTATCTATTACTGTAAACTTTGCCTGACATATCCCGTAAATTCTGCCGTAATCTACGAAACCTTTTTGCTCTATATATATGGGTATTCTATGTAATTAGAATACCATCCATTAGCCAGAAAATCATTTCATATAGAAACATCCTTTATCCAATTGTACGAAATGGAATTCGTCATTAGTTCTAGGCACTCGGATTCTGAAATGGAATCCCACTCAAGCTCTGAAAGCAGTGTGATTGGAATGGATCAACCAATCAGTTATCATCTATTCTGGATGAACTGGGGATGGGTTCGTAGCCTCTTCAATCATTGGAGACAAGAAGAAGGTGATCCTTTCCATCCGCCACATTGCCCTCTTGACGATGAACCTGAAGCACTTACCGGCGAACCTGTCCGAAACACCATTTTCTCTCTCATTTCTAGAGTATTTCGTCATGATTATATACTAAATCAAATTTTAGATTATATTTATCCACTCGTCCGAACCGAAAATCACCCCAGTGTAATAGAAGAAGTCAACGAGCTTCGCGCTCAGGTGGTGGCTTTGGAGAATATGGTACGAAGGTTACAAACACCAGCAGCAGCACCAGCATCATAAACATTACCACCATCAGCAACACCAACAGTACCATCACCATCACCAACAACAACATCCGCATCTCACACATCAAATTCACAATCTGTCCCACGAACATCAACATCATACTCACCATAGATACCAAGGAGTACCAACAATAATAACCGATGAAGTATTGATCCATAACTTCATTAATATTCTGGGAAGAATATGTGATTCCTAATAGTTAACGATGAAATATTGACCCATAACTTCATTAATATTCTGCGAAGAATATGTAGTTCCTAATAGTCTTAGAGATTACTTATTCTAGCTTAAACCGAAAATCATATGAGTTTAATATCATATTAACTCATTAAATCTATGATTACATCTGAAGAAAATATATATGTATATATGTTTTCATAAAGATTGTAATTAAAAATTCTTTTGTACAAACTGTTAATGGTAAAAATATTTAACGGGTAAGTAATACCCGAGAAATATTTAGATTGCACATTAATCAGCTACACGGTACATTCTATGAATCTTGTTCAACAGTCATTTACTATCCTACATACATTCACCGATATACGAGTCTGTTCACCACAAAATAACCATTTTTATTCAATTTCATATTTGGATTTTGACTTCTCAGAATCCAACAAGTGGCATAATGAAGAAAACATTGGACAAAATAAAATTTGTTAGAAACAAACAATTTAACTATGAGAAGAATTTTGTTAAGAATCCACGCTAACTGTTCCTAGCTAACCGGTTACATTTTATTTATCGCAATTTAATTATCACAATTTACATTCTCGCAATTTATATTCTCGCAATTTTATTTATCGTCATTTAATTTCTGTTATTTATTTTACGCACTTTAAATAATGGGACACGTATACAAAGTTTTGACATATCATATCGACGCATGTATATATATTATTTGGAATAACCATAGACACTTTATATGCTGTAATGCTTGATTTCGCTATACAGGGTTGAGGTTGATTCTACAATAATATATATACTTTGAGTTGTGATCGAGTCTGAGACATGTACACGAATTCTGTAATTGTATACATGTATAATAATATTCTTGGTACATCCTAACACAATAAGTATACAATACGTTTTGATAAATCCTAAGACAATACGTACACAATACGTCTTAGTTAATTCTAAGACAATACGTATACAATACGTCTCTGGGTTGATGCAAAGACAATACGTATACAATACGTCGTGGGGTAATTCTAAGATTATATATATATATAAACCGATTATTGGACTATCAACTAAGGACTGCCATTATTGGACAATTAAAATGAATTAAAATATTGATTATAACATATGAAACTAAACAATTCTTCAATTTTTCCACTTGATTTCATCTTAAACCTCATTTGTATCTTGATGATTACAATCTGCGTTCAAACCCTTCGTGATTCTTGAAAACACCTCAATCGAGAGGATGAACAAACTGCACTTCATCTATGGAAGAAAAGATTTATGCATATAGTTATGCACCTGAAAAACTCTCGGAAACTGAGTAAACGTTTAACACGCAAATGTGCTAATTCCTTTAGTGTTATTATTACCCAAAATAGCTTTGCAATTCTTCTTCAAAATAGCCAATATTATCACAGCTCCAGCAAGACAACTTCGACTTTTCATTTAAAACAACCTTATTATAATCTTGATATATATGCATGCTCATTTATTGTTACCGGGGAACCTTTTATATTCCACCATACTACCATCAGCGTTTAATCATCTAAAAACACAATTCTTTTGAAACCACCTCAGATTGATAACCCACGATTCAGATAAGGCTGCATTAAATGCAGAGGAAACAGTAAAATTGTAGATGGCCTAAATGGCCAAGAGTTTGATGATAAAGAATGGAGTGTTGGGAATGCTCGATAGAAAATTTGGTACTGAAAAATGGATTGAGCTAACTATGAAGGAGACCAAGGATAAATACAAGGACCAAACCCTATATTCAAATGATATAGGTAATTCTGGATCCGATGAAATCTTTAGAGAATATCTTGCTCCGAGGTCATGTTAAAATCTTGCGGAAAATTTTTCTTCATCAACCTTCGAACTTAGAGATTCCAAAATATCATCATAAATATCTTCGATATTTTTGAGGATATTTTTATAAATATTCTTGTCCGAAATTATCTACCTCTTCGTGTTTTCTGTATTCCATTATATTGAAAACTTCTGTAAAATCTAAGTATAAATTATGAATGAATTACGGAGAAGTGTTGGGAATTGAAGCATGGGTTAGTATAATATAATGACGCCCGACCAACGTGATTATATTACAATAAGTCATGCTGGAAGTTCTATTGGAACATGATGATTCACAGATCATAACGTCATCATGAGTCATGTTACATAACTCTTTCATTCTACTTAACTTTTGAACATATCAAGAAAATGTATTCTTGGTGGTTCTATCTTCCGTAATGTTGATAAATTTGAAAATCAAATCGGCTATCACGTTCCTTCCTGCTTAGAACATTATAATCATTCGAAACTCTATATCTACAAATTCTGGACCATTATTCACTTGACTTGAAGTCGGAAAGAGAAAACAATAGCATGGAGCTCCGAAACATGACAAGAAATATAAAGCCGATCACAAACACAGAAATTACAAACCGTGTATATCAATGCGTATAGCAAAATAAAGACACGGGAGAATTAGGAATACTATAACCCCAAGGTAATAGTAGAAGTGAATAGATTCCTCCGGGGGTAGATGAAAAAGGAGAATGATTGATATGAAAGTCAGAATTATATCCAGAATTAAAACTTGATGAAGCATATTGACTGATGATTTGGAAGTATGAATGAGGAAAGAAAGTATAAGAATGGTGAGAATAATGGAACGGAAGAGCTTAATTTATAAGGGAACTATCAGACAGAGTGATCAAGGCAGATCATCGTATTTAATTATAGAGATCTTAATTTCCATAAATCTCGAAGAATAAGATCTTTTAGATTTCCAAGATTTTCCTTTAAATACCTTGAATTCCGGAATTCAAACGTGACTACCTCAAAAGCTAAGATGAACCTTTATTTTCTCATTTCACTCTTTTGTGATAGCTTCATTCGTACGCTTCACATAATCGAATCGTTTTATCTATATTAATCAATAATGATAAAACTCTATTTATCAACTCATATGCGTCATAAAAACATATTTATTGTTAGCAATGACCATCTCAATCAAATTTCGGGACGAAATTTCTTTAACGGGTAGGTACTGTGACGACCCGGGAATTTCCGACCAAATTTAAACTTGATCTTTATATGTTTTCGACACGATAAACAAAGTCTATTAAACTGAGTCTCAAAATTTTTGGAACTATTTTGGTACATTCATTTGACTTCGACCAATCCCAGTGATTCACGAACAATTGGTGATAAATAAATACGTATATATATATATATATATATATATATATATATATATATATATATATATATATATATATATATATATATATATATATATATATATATATATATATATATATATATATATATATATATATATATATATATATATAAATGTAAGTGCATATAATTAATTTGAGATTATAAAATATAAATTAAACATTAAAATTAAATATGTGAATTAAGTTATAAAATAATCAAGTTGTAATCAAAATAAATAAATATATATATATATATATATATATATATATATATATATATATATATATATATAGATATATGACTTCTATAATCATTATTAGTACAACTATTATTATTAGATATTATTATTATTAATGTTATCAATATTATATTAATATTAATAATGGTATTAGTATTATATTAATATCATTATCAATGTCATTGTTAATATCACTATGAATATTATCATTAAGACCAATTATTATTAGTATTATTATTATTTATTTGTTATTCTTATTAAAAAATTATTATTATTAGTATTACTATATTTTTTTATTAATTATTTGTATTGTTAATATTTTTATCGTTTTTATAAATTATATTATTATTATCTATATACTTATTAATATTACCAATATTATTATTAATACATGTATATATATTTATTAATATAGATTATAAATCAGAAACATATACTTATACATATACCAAGTACAGATACGTATACATAATACAGACGTATAAATACATATATAAAAAAAAGAAGTTAAATATAAAAATAATCACTAACTTATCTATTTAAATTATCTGTTTATTTGGATTCCTCAATCAGTATACGGATATTACAGAATCAAAAGCAGATGTAAATCGTTTTCAACTGTAATTGATTGGTACTTCATGTTCCAAAAAAATTCGTTCATATCACTTTCACCAGTACGAATCAAATATGAAGCAGATTCGATTTTATTTAGATTTATTAAATTTTTGTTTCTTTCTTTTGTTCGATTGAGAAATCGATACCCATATTCTTTATATAATTAGTCAATTACAGTGTTAAGGGATTCATACGTCTTTATATTCCCAACTATAATTTATACATTGCACTCACCCACTTCAAATCCATCGAATTGAACCAAAAAGATCAAGAGCACCCAGACACGTCCCCCTGTTCTTGTTTCGTTTAATCAATAACTTGAATTCAAAATTTATTTCAAAATGTGTTAATGTAGTCCTGTTAGTAATATTCTAAACAATATTTCTGCAAAGTTTCTAAAGCCAATTCTTTGTTTTGATCAAGAATTTTAGGAGTCAAAGTTTAATCCTAAAAAGTCAAAGAATTTGTTCTTCGACAAATTTGAAGTCGTGATGATGTTTTGAATTAAATTGAGCATAGATAAAGTTTCTAAGAGGAATTTCAAACTGATTTCATGAAGGAATCGTGGGCTCAAACTGCTTCAATTTCAAAATCACTATGATGTTCATACGTATTCGAGTATTTTTAAATAGAAATAATTTAATTTCTGATATTCGATTGTTTTTATTATTTTAAAACACTTTTAAATCGATTATTTACCCAGTATAAATCTTAGATTAAATAAGAAACCTATGAGCAACAAGGATTGAACCCTGGTCGATTTAGTTCATGAGGAAGAGGAAGAAAACAATTTACAGGTTTAATAAATAAGGAAGAACTACTAAAACAGAAAAATAGAAATGCTTAAGTGGTCTGGGTGTCTGCTGTGTAAACGTGAGGTCTCAAGTTCGAGACCTGCTGTTGGCATTCTTTTTATCCTATCACTTTAAGGTAGTTTTTCATTGTTAAGTTATTATTAATATTATTATTATTGTTATTATTATTATTCATCTATTATAAATATTACAAGTATTATAATTATTAGTATTATTATGATTATCACTAATATGTATTATTATTATTATTATTATTATTATTATTATTATTATTATTATTATTATTATTATTATTATTATTATTATTATTATTATTAATACTATTATTATTATTACTACTACTAAAATTATCATTTTTATTACTAAAAGTATCATGTTTATTAAAGACTATCATTTTTGTTAAAAAGATTTTTTTAATTATTATCATTATTATTATTATTTTGATGTTAATATTATTATTTTAATATTATTATTATTATTATTATCATTTTTTTTATTAATACTAGTATCATTATTTTATTCATAACAACTATTACTATTATTCTTATAAAACAAAACAACTTTTAGTTAGTATTCACTATTAGTTATATAAAACTATACCTAATACATATAATATAACTATATTTTTATTTATTAAAGTACATAAAATGAATACATTTACGAACATACAAGTTATTAAAGTAAAATGATTTCATTAATAAATATATATATAAATTTATTCGATTACAACTATATGTGTTAATGTATATATAAATAATATAGGTTCGTGAATCCGAAGCCAACCCTATACTTGTTCAATGTCGTCATATGTATTTTTACTACAAAATACAATTTGGTGAGTTTCATTTGCTCCCTTTTTAATTGCTTTCGTAATATATATTTTTGGGCTGAGAATACATGCAATATTTTATAAATGCTTTACGAAATAGAGACAAGTGATTAAAAATGATATTCTGCGGATTGATGTGCTAGGTAATTTAGTTATATGTTATAAGAGCATGTAAGCGCGAATCCTAAAGATAGATCTATCGGGCTTAACACCCCCATCCTGTAGGCTGCACTAGACATAAGAGCTAGTGGGCGGATGTTTAGTACTTCGAGGATTATTTATACACTTGCGAGTGTACATATCCATCTTTGCGAAGATGACTTATTATATTATTGTTAAGGTTGGTTACTGAGACCTCAACATAAGCAGAACGGTTTTATACACTTGCGAGTGTACATATATTTATAAACAGAAATCTTGTGGTCTATTAAAATATTGAAATAACTGTTATGATAAACCTATGAACTCACCAACCTTTTGGTTGACACTTTTAAGCATGTCTATTCTCAGGTATGAAAGAAATCTTCCGCTGTGCATTTGCTCATATTACATGGAGTCATTCATGGCATATTTAGGACAGCACCTCGCAATGGGACCACATGTTGATGACTTCGTCCAGGTGGATTAGGACGGGTTGTTAAAATTGGCGACCTATAAAACTTATGTAACAAAATAGTAAACTTTAGGTAAATCAAACAAAAAGTAGATCTAAAAGGCAAATAAAGCCTAACCTTGTGTAGAAACTTATTCTGGTCCATATCTTGTTCCGTCAATTTTCTGAGCAAGTAGGTACATTTCAGATTGCATTACGTATTTTCAGAGCAAGCGGTCCACATCACGTTCTTGTGTGAAATTAAGTTTAGAAATTTAATATGAGATAAACGTTTTTTAGTCGAGTTCATTCGGGTAGGTTATCTGAACACTTGCAACTCCATCATCTAGCATCATACCCGAGCGAACGTAATGTCAATGTCTACAGAAGAAACACTAACAAACAACACATTACTTAAAAAATGACTGAAATCTAATAATCATATATGATATACCCATGATCTCAGGAGACTGCCTCATGAGTTTCTATGCTTCTAGATATCAGTACACTACTGCAGCCAAACGTACTGAATCCAGCCTCGAAAACAAGGAAGAACTGTTATTAATAAACTATCATAAAAGACACAATTAATCCGATTTAGAACTAAAATAGCTAGCGATTCATATTCACATAATAAAGATACAATAGAAGTATTAGAGATCCGATTTGTCAATAATATACTCGTCGAACTCACCGGGCAATATTAATTGGAATTGTAATGGTGAAACTATTGAGCATCCAAAGTCAATCATCTACTTCCTAATAGCACTCAAGATATCAAATATTTCCTCACAAGACATCTAAGAGCAAATAATATCAGTAAATATATCTAACACTGACATAATAATAATAATAATAATAATAATAATAATAATAATAATAATAATAATAATAATAATAATAATAATAATAATAATAATCTCACCTCATATCAATATATCCAATTAAAAACATTAGTTAAACTATAAAAAAAGAAAGATCAAATGGGTTAAACAGTGTGTACAAATAAATAAAACCTCTTAAATTTGCTTAAGATAATTATCTTAGGTATACATAATACAATCTTCAAAGTCATATCATTAAGCGACCCGTCCTAATCCATCCGGATGAAGTCCATATCGATTACAAATGATTCACAATAGTTGGTTACATCGCGAGGTACTTGACCTCTATATGATACATTTTACAAACATTGCATTCGTTTTTAAAAGACAAACTTTCTTTACATCAAAAGTTGACGGCATGCGTACCAATTCATAACATATTCAACTATAATTGACTTAATAATAATCTTGATGAACTCGACGACTCGAATGCAACGTCTTTTGAAATATGTCATGAATGACTCCAAGTAATATCCTTAAAATGAGCAAATGCACAGCGGAAGATTTCTTTCATACCTGAGAATAAACATGCTTTCAAGTGTCAACTAAAAGGTTGGTGAGTTCATTAGTTTATCATAAACGATGATTTTCATCATTTTAATAGACCACAAGATTTTCATTTCTCATAAATATACGTCCCATGCATAGACACAAAAATAATCATTCATATGGTGAACACCTGGTAACCGACATTAACTAGATGCATATAAGAATATCCCCTATCATTCCAGAACATCCATCGGACATGACATAAAACAACATCGAATTACTAAAGCATCCGCTACAACGGATGGGGTTTGTTAGGCCCAATAGATCTATCTTTAGGATTCGCGTCAATTAGTAGACTGGTTTACTAATTCTTAGGTTACCAAGCAAAAGGGGCATATTCGGCTTCGATCATTCAACCATATAATGTAGTTTCGATTATTTGTGTCTATTTCGTAAAACATTTATAAAAGCGCATGTATTCTCATTCCCAAAAATATATATTGCAAAAGCATTTAAAAAGGGAGTAATGAAACTCACAATACTGTATTTTGTAGTAAATATACATATGACGACATTGAACAACTGAACGATGCAGGATTGGCCTCAGATTCATGAACCTATATTGTTTGCATATTTATTAATACACATATTTGTAATCGAATATATATATATATATATATATATATATATATATATATACATACTAGTTATATCCTTTTTATATTAATAATATATATATATATATATATATATATATATATATATATATATATATATATATATATATATATATATATATATATATATATATATTTCATATATTCATTTGGTACATAAAATATTAAGTTTTATTGTGTTATATGTATTAATTATATTTATATATAACTATCATTTGGTTGTTAAAGTAGTATTTTAATAATACTAAAATAATATTTTAGGTGATAACAATAATAATAATGATAATACTAATAATAATGATAATAGTGTTAATAATTCTATAAATGATAATATTAATGATAGTTTTTATAATAAATCTCATAATAATGGTAATAATAGTAGTTTTTAGTAAAATGAATAATTTAGTAATAATGGTAATGAAAATAATAATTTTTAACATTAGTACATAATACTTAATAATAATAATTATAACAAATCTTATTATTAATGGTAATCTTAATAATAATAATTATGTTAATAATAATAATAATAATAATAATAATAATGATAAATCTACAATGATACTAATACTGATATTAATGATAATAATAACAGTTTGTGTTATTTTCGTAGTAACAATAATAATAATAATCATATTCGTAATAATAGTAATAATCATACTTATATTAATAATAATGATAACACTTTTAATTCATAACGATATTACTTATAATAATTATAATACTAGTAATAATTATAATGCTAATAATTAGTGGTAATAACAATTAATAATAGCAACAATAATAATAATAATAATAATAATAATAATAATAATAATAATAATAATAATAATAATAATAATAATAATAGATTTAGAAAGGAGAGACTACCTTAAGAACTCTTTAAAAAGAAAAACTGCCCCTAGCAAGGATTGAACCCGTGACCTCTCGTAAACCCGAAACATCCTTAACCATTGCACTACAGACTGTTTTTCTGACATACTATCTAACTTGTATTTATTTAACCCAAATTCGTTTTTATCTTCTTCTTTATCATCATCAAAATTAGATCGAACCAAAACAGTTCAACTTGCTATAAATACGATTTAAATACTTCAAACTATTAAGAATTAACAAATATCAAATGTTTACATCCACTAAAAATGAAAATAAAAAAATATATAAAAGAACACCATGGTTGCTGTCGCGACTGTTTTTTTAAAAAAAAAAAATTTGGTTTTTGATTTTGACAACATTTTGGACAAAGTTTATAAAACGAAAAGTATTTCAAATCACCTCTATAATCTTTGTGAATCCTCAATTTTAACAGAAACATCAACAAAATCACGAATTTCACATGAACAAAATATTTGACTTTTTTAGAAATTTAGTTTGACTCAAAAATTCGAACTCGATATTAGAAATTGATGGATGAAACTTTGCAGAAACATTCATTAAAGGATTCCTAACCTATCTGCATTTTTACATTTTGATAAACGATTAAAAATTGAGCTTTTTGTAAAATGGAGGATATACAGAAATTGACGACTTGTTTAAAAAAAAAGATTACCGTATCAGATTTTTACAATTTAAGAAAGTTGTAATTGATATTGATGTTGGATAATCGAATGGTTTACTTGCCTTTGTAATTTGATCGAGTGTTATAAGATTCTTGGGTCGACAGCATATAATTTTCAAGGACAGATAATTAATAAAAACGAATAAAAAAAGGTGATTACGATTTGTAACAAATTTTGTTTGATCCTGTAGTTTTATTCGCCTGGTAACCAGCTAAGAAACAAAAATATAAAGTCTGATAGTGAGGTTAAACTAATTCCAAAAAAAAAACTCGTTTCTTATTTTTAGTAAATAATAAATATAATATTAATAATAATTGTATTAAATATTATTAACAAAATACTGATAATAATTATATATATATATATATATATATATATATATATATATATATATATATATATATATATATATATATATATATAACGATAAATATATATGAGGATTTTAATAACAACCAAAATGATATAATATTCTTATTGATACAAATAATAAATTGTATTATTAATAATAATAATTTTAATGATAATAGTAAAAAAGAAAAATAATAATAATAATCTTAATCAAAGTGTTACTACTCATTATAATATAATAATGATATTAATACTGATAACAACAATATTTTTAATAATAATATCATAACAATTTATATGTATCAATTTTCATTTCCATATATTATCTTTTGAAAATAATAATAATATTATCACTAAATTTTAATATTAATATTAGTATAATAATCATATTTGTAATTACATTCATCATATTATATATTATAATTATACTATATATGTATTATATGATAACCTATGTTTATTTATACAGTTTTAATATAAATACATCATATAATGTGCGTTTGTATATTGAATATTATTGTCTTATATATTAATAAATATTATATATATATTTTCTGATATGTTATTTCCTTTTAAAAAAATTTCGACATATAATAACTATAACTTATATATATATATATATATTCTAATATACATTTGATAATGACTATTATTGAAATCATTTATACATAGATTTATTTTAGTAACAACTTATTTTTGTATATTTGATTCTAATGTTTAACTTATATTTTATAATTTCAAATTATTATATATACTTATTCTTATATATATATATATATATATATATATATATATATATATATATATATATATATATATATATATATATATATATATATATATATATATATATATATATATATATATATATATATATATATATATATATATATATATATATATATATATATATAGTTATTTACAAACAATTGTTCGTGAATTGTCGGGACTGGTCAACGGTCAAATGTATCTATGAAAAATAGTTCCAACATTTTGAGGCTAGGTTTAATAGACTTTGCTTATCGCGTCGGAACATATAAAGAATAAGTTTAAATTTGGTCGGAAATTCCCGGGTCATCACAGTACCTACCCGTTATAAAATTTTAGATCATGAATAAAAGATTAAGTCTTGTGGATTAGCACAACCTGGCCCAACCAGGGGAGTCAAAAAATAAAATTACTAAAAAAAATACTGTTAAATCGAGTTTGCCACAATTCAATACTCTTATAACCCAATTGTAGGAAACCAACAGAGGAGGAGTATGACCAAACCTCCTCATAGGACTCCAATGGCCATCTTCACTACGACTTTTACATAGTCTCTTTCATTGAATTCGACGAAAGCTTAACAACTCACTGATTAACAAAATATACCAAAATGTAACAAACCACATTTTCGATGATGTCCATTACAGATTTGAATTCACGTCTGTTTTAATAAGATTGTGCCAAATATCAATTCACACAAATCATAATCATCAACATAACATTGAATAACATCAGATGGTAGTATAAAAAAAAATTAAATTCAATTAATGAAAATATTATTAATTATACCTTCAAGATTAAGAATACGCCTCAATAATTACCTTCATCAATCCAGTTTCTTTAAACCAACGTGCACCTGAAGCTTCCATCAAACTCTAATATTACAAGATAAAGAGGTTAAGTACCCAAATACGAAATTTACTAACCTCAAATCCGGCATTAGGATGATTAGATATTTATAATAAGATATTTGAGATTGTGTAACAAACTCTACATTAAGTTAGGGGGAATATTGGGGGGTCAATTAAATTCTTGATACTGTCACATATCACTTCTATAGTTAGATAAATATAAAATAACAGTATTTATGGTCTTAAATTTGACATAATAATATGAAATTTTAAAATTTTAACTGTATTTACTTACGTTGCTAACGAAGAATGTATCAGCTATAATTTTTAATCATTTTCATAATATTCAATTTTCAAATTCAAATTAAAGTATCAATAGATAGAATGTTAAACTAAAACTTTGCACAATAGTGAATATGATATGGATGAACACGAAATGGCTCAAATGTTACTATGTATGAACACGAACTCAGCAACTTGTTTCCATTCCAGTACTTAATCATTTGGTTCATATGCACACAGTTATTACTATAATTGAAAAGATAGTAATAACTGTGACATGGTTCAGTCTCCAATTACACATTTTTCAATTTCCGTAATAACCAAATAAGTACAAATCCAAATACACATCTAAATTCAATTCCAAATACATGTTTTGAGGGGAAAAAAAACTTGAATTAAGAGAATCGAATACCTTATTAAATGTTGGAGAACATGTTAATGAGATGATTGGCAAACCTAATCTGATTCAATCGTTGATTAATCGTTCGTGATGTATGATCTTTGTTATCTTTGAGTTTGTATAACGAAAGTGATGTAGGGTTTTTATCTGGTCGTGACCTGCCCTTTTACGATTTGTATTGTATAAAAAATAATACTACGTAATAAATAAAATGCCACGCAAAATTTGGGAAAATAATGAATAAGGTTACAAATAACAGCAACTTGAAACTTTTCATCCTCCACATTCTTAAACCATATCAAATAATTTACATCATCACTGCAAATTTTTGAACCATTACCTCTAATATTTCTGCAACTCCGTACACATCAGAAACTACCTCTAATATTTCTCCAACTCCATAGACATCAGAAACTACCGAAAACTCACGAATCAAATGAAAATCAGGTATATGTGTATTGAATTACAGTTTCTTATTTACTGTTAAATATAATTGTAACGAATAAAAGCGAATGTTAACGATGTTGTTAATGGTGACCATCAAAGTACAGAGAGTACAGAGAGTGATAAGGTACATTTTCGTCTTCATGATTCTAATGTTGTTTCACTCTTGCTCATGCCAGTGTGGATGTACACAATCACAAAATGTCTGTTATATTCCTTGCTGCAACATTTTTGAAAAAAAAAACATTTATCTAATTTGAATAATAAAAATGCGATAATTATGCTGTTACTCAAGGCTTTGAAATTTTTCCTGGAAAATATTTGTCGATGATTCGAATAATTTTACGGTCGTGTTTATCTCTGCCTTTGATTTTGAAAATATTAAGTTTGTTGATGAATTTTTCTTGATCCGGTGAGAGTTGTTGAGACATGATGATCATTATTGTTAGAAAGATAAGATTTAGTGGAATGGAATTTAGACAAGATTGAAAAAAGGATGAAGTGATAAAGTGAAAATAATCATTAATTAATTGATTAATTGTAGGATAAAATAATTTGAAGATGAGAAGGAAATTATAAGGTAGTGAACTAGTGATGATTAGGATATGCTGGAGAGAGATAAAGTACATTTTCATCTTCATGACTCTAATGTAATTTTTTTAAATTATTATCAATGTAATATTATTATTATATTAAATAATACTTCGTACATGTGTTTATATATATATATATATATATATATATATATATATATATATATATATATATATATATTTGGTAACTATTACTTTATTTTTAGATGTATACTAAATCATTGTCGTCAATAAATTCATAAGTCAACAAACTTACAACATTTACCCGTCGTTGACAATTACATCCTAAACCTTATTTTTTTTTATGTCTTTGTAATTTTAAACTTATACCTACTTCTAAATCTGGTGTAAATATTTTGTTTTTATCTTGTCAACTATCGTATTTTTTTTTGTTTTATAATTTTGATGTTTTTACTATTTGTTGCTTTATTTATCAAGTCTATTTCACAATTATTACTTATCTTATTACCATTAACAAGCTATTAAGAACATAGTTTTTTTAAAAAAAAAAATTGTATGATAAAATACCCGCGAATGCGTGGATTATAAACTAGTTTAGTAATTAAATAAAAGAATTTTAGGAGACAGATAATTGTTGAGTTATCATGTTAATCAATGGTGATGAGTGAAAGTTAAGTTTTAATTTAATGGACACTTTTTTACTATTTTGAATTTTGAATCATGATAAGTAAAATGTGACTTTATTAATATGTATAATATATAATATAATATAGATAGATAGATATAGATTATACTCGCTATTCTTTTTAAAAAACAAGGTCTGAAATCACCGATAGAGATAAAAACTACTCACATGATCATTTTTCACGCACACAATGGACATGTAGACCAGACCGAACTCCTAAATGCGAAACTTTAAAACCTCCAATTGGACTTCTTTGGAGACTTGGTAGACCTCACGGATCGAGCTCATTACCTCTACCCACCAAATACTCAAGGTATTGGACTCAACCGTTAGGCCACGCAGACGAATTCAATATTGTACATGGTATTTGTAAGGCCGTGGTTTGTTTTTTTTTTTAAACACAGCGGAAAGCAAACCAACACTTTATGTTATAAAATGTATTAATAATATACAAACCGGGTTTATTCCAGTGCTATTATACATCCTATATTATGATTACAAAACATCAGAGTTTAAGTGTGTCAAACATAAATAGACCAAAATACGACTTCTCCTGTCCCGAGCATAAAAGCTCCAAACCTACAAGGAGAAGATGTGGGGGATTAGCACAAAGCTAAGTGAATGAAACAATCCTAACAGATATCAGCATATAGCATCAAGCTATAATACATTTGCATAAACATAGCACTTCACATAATCTCAAGGAGACCGGCAGCCTGGCCTGACCATTAACTACTAGCTGATCGGGCTAGAGTTTACCGATAGTTCTTTGTTACTGAATACTTAGTATAGAAATCCAGACGTAACGAACGCGTTCTTTAAACTATACTACCCAGACAGTAACATTGAAACCAACCTAACAAATCAAGGTTGACTCTTTCAGCCTAACAAATCAAGGCTGATAATCACAATGTGCACATAATCATACATATACAATGTCATACCCCGTCCTAATCCATCTGGACGAAGTCACCAACATCTGGTCCCATTGCGATGATCGACTCCAAGTAATATCTTTAAACTGAGAAAATGCACAGCGGAAGTTTTCTTTCATACCTGAGAATAAACATGCTTTAAAGTGTCAACCAAAAGGTTGGTGAGTTCATAAGTTTACCATAAAACAATAAAATTCTGTAATTTTGATAGACCACAAGATTTAAATGCTGCATGGTACAAATGGGCCCGAATCCTATACCCACCTGTAATGTACATGCGATATCTTTTAAATACAGTACACCTTTCTCATGTACGAAATCATCTTTCATAAATCTTAGTAACCGTACACATATCTTGTGCACAAAAATAACATATACATAACCTGTGTATAAAATCATTCTCTCGATACATAACATTCACTTTTCATTGCTTTCATAGCTTGGCTTGGTAACCGACCTTAACATATAATGCGCATAATAATATCCCCAAAACAGAACATCTCGTCTGTATAATAATTATATAAACTTCGAAGTACTAAACACCACGCCCACTAGCCCTTCCGTCTAGTGAACATTCTAGGTGGAGGTGTTAAACCCGGTAGCTACCTTTAGGATTCGCGTCAATTAGGCGTGCACTAATTCTCAAAAATTAGTGATGTTCCCTAATTCTTAGGTTACCAAGCAATAATAATCAGGGGAAAAATATTCATATCAATTGTGGCAATTATCACGTCCACATAATTCAATGGTGGCAATTATCACGTCCACATAATTCATTCGAGGAATGTTTTGCTTGTGTCTATCTCGTCAAACATTTATAAAAGCATTTCATGTATTCGCAGTTCAAAATGTATTTCAAAAGCATTTAATAAAGCAGTTGTAAAAATAGCGCATGTATTCTCAGTCCCAAAAATGTAAAGAGTAAAAGGGAATCAAATGAACTCACTATACTGTATTTTGTAGTAAAAATACATATGACGATATTGAACAATGCAGGGTTGGCCTCGGATTCATGAACCTATATCATTTGTATATCTATTAAAACATATAATCGTAATCGAACAAGTTTAGATATTATTATTAATTGTTATTCCAGTAACTTGTGTGTTTCATTAATAACTATATTAACTATATTTATTTTATATACTTTAGATAAATAATTAGTATTTATGATGAAAATATTAATGTTGTTATGTGATATGTATTAATTATATTCTTATATAGTTATTTATTTGTAAAATAATATCACTGATAATACATAACAATTTGTATCTTTTTATGATCATAATAATAAGTAGTTTTAGTAATGGTACTGATATTAATAGTTTTGATAATAATACTAATAATAAAAATAATATTAGTAATAATAATCTTAATGTTAATATTTATGATGATAATAACTACAATAATAATACTTATGATAATAATATTAATAAATATCATAATAATAATTATCATAATGGTAATGATAATCATAATAATAATAAATGATAATATTTATAATATAATACTTGTATTAGTAATAATAAGTGTTCTAAAAATAACAATAATAATAATAATAATAATAATAATAATAATAATAATAATAATAATAATAATAATAATAATAATAATAATGATAATGATAATAAGAATGATAATACTTAAAATAAAATTTTAAATAAAATTACTTTTGTTAATAATAATAACTTGAAAAATGATAATTTTTATGATAATACTAATAATAATATTAATAATACTACTAATAATAATACTTAATGACAATACTAATACTAATGTTAATAATAATAATACTTATAATATTTATAATAATAATAATAATGATAATAATAATAATAACAATATTAATAATAAAAATAATAGAAATAATAATACTACCTTAAGAGAAATAAATAAGCTTCCAAAAATAAAACTGCCACTCCCCAGACTCGAACCCGCGACCTGTCATTTAACCAACATTCTACTAACCATTGATCTGCCCATTCTTTTTGTATTAAACCCCTAGCTTAATCTTTTTTTAACATGTTGGTACCAGAAACCCAAAGCAAAAACCCATTTAAATGTTCAAGCCCAAAAGCAATTTGACCCAGTTTGATGTAATTTAAAACCCAACACAGAATATTCGGGTGAGTAATAAGTGGAAAAGGATTGGCAGCCGCCATTCTTCATCATCATCAACAACAAGTAATAACGTCATCATCATCAATGACCCGTTTCTGTAATATCATCATTATCGTGTACGATCGTCATCTTTTAACATCATCAACGAATCATCGTTATTCAACTCCATATCATAATCATTACCACGGTATCGTTTTCTTCATTTATTGAATCAAAACAGAAATGATAGTGATAAATCAACGGTATTGCAGGTTCACGTAACAGAAGCAATATTAAGTGGTTTTTGTTCGAGCTAGGTTCATGAAGGTGGTGGATTGCGTGATGAAACAGAAACTGAATGGTAGCAATGAGATGGTGATTTAAATGGTGTTCAATTGGTGATGGTTGCCAGCTGGAATATAAACAAAATAGCAGGTGGGAGTAGGGTGAAGATGGCGGAGGTGGACTGTCTTGGTGGTCTTCTGTTTAACGAACAACAGGTTTCGCAGTAGCAATAAGCCATAACAATTGGCCACAAGTTGCAGCAGTTTCGTTTGAATACAAGAAAATAAGAAGCAATTAAACATCAACCCGTCTTCTTTGTTTATAGTCCGAACAGTAAACAGAAAAAATAACAGCGAGTAGCACAATAGTTTGGCTTGGTTTCGTATAGAAAATAGTAAACAGCAGGTGCAGTATATGATGGTGGGTTCGATGGTTGTTTATAGTGGTGGTCGTAATGGTGGCTCATTTGGTTGTTTGTTATGGCTTGAAACTGAAAGGAAAAACGCAGCAATGGGTAATTTAAATAAGAAAAATATACGATGGTGTTAGTGGTCTTAAGGTAGTGAAAGATGGTGGTAGCCGGTGGTTCATGGTGGTTATTCGTTGATGATTGTAAGGTGGCTGTGGAGGTAGGGAAAGCCGATGGTTGATGATGATGTAAGTTCACGAAAGAAAATAATAGAGAGAGATGATGAAAGAGTGAGGATGAGGGAGATTGGCGGTTTAGTGGTGGTAATTCATGGTGAAAGGTGGTGCCGGTGGTGCTCCAACTAAGTGAGGGTGGTGGGTTGGAAGGTTGTAGTAGGAGGTGAAGTAGAAGGAGAGATGGTGTGTGTGTGAGTGTGATCCTAAACTCTCATGTATCTACCTATATATCATATAGAATGTAATAATTAATAATATCAATTAATAATAGTAATAGGTAGTTAGTGGATTAGTGAATGAACACAGTTCTCAAATAGTTCAGCAGCCTAAGTCTTGGATTTTATGTGCCGACAGTTTTTACGGGACATGTCCATTGCTAAACAGTTAATGTATAAAAGTGTTCCTAAAAATCCCAAATTTTTAGATTAAATATATTTAATTATTTAACTCATTAACTATTTGAAACTTGATAAAAAAAGTTCGATAATTGTTTATTTTCTGTTCCAATTTATATGTACGGAGTACTAATATTTAAACTTAAAAATGTAAAAATATTTTTAACAAATCTAAAATCTTCGTAATCAATTTATATTCCAACTTTTATCTTAATCATTCATGAACATGTATTATATCTATATTAAAACTAACGAAACATCAACCGAGTGTCACTGACGTTTATTAATTTGGCTCGAAATCAATTATTTTTAATATATTCTCCTTCTATATGCAAACAGTTTTAAATAGCAAGTTTTTATCACATAAATATATATTATATATTTTTAAACAAATAGATTTAATATTATTTTATATATTTACAAGTAGTATTTATACACACACACATACACACACACACACACACACACATATATATATATATATATATATATATATATATATATATATATATATATATATATATATATATATATATATATATATATATATATATATATATATATATATATATATATAATAGTTTTCATTATATCGCATATTATTTTACATATTTATTTCCAACAATTAACTCATATATTATTTCAATTAATAATTCAAATTATTATTATATATATATATATATATATATATATATATATATATATATATATTTAAATATATATGTATCTATTTACAATTAGTTGTTCGTGAATCGTCGAGAACAGTCGAAGGTCAATTGAATATATGAAACAGTTCAAAAATTTTGAGACTCAGATTAACAGACTTTGCTTATCTTGTCAAAGATATTAAATCGTATCGAGAGTTTGGTTCAAATTTAGTCGAAATTTTACGGGTCACTACATACAATATAGTATATTCAACAATAATATAATCAGGTCGGGCCGAACATGGCAATAGTAGCATAACCTGCTACTCTATACTAATATCCGAAAGGGTAGTTCCACTCACCTGATATCACAAGGCAAGAACTCAGAGATCTTATATTACCGAGTCTTCTCCTTCCATTTGTCACCTGGAAATAGGATACTTTCAAGTTTGACACAATTCCAGTAAATAACAACACCAATCAAACATTGAGCACGGTTGTAACCAACCAAACCTCATACACGTGAGAGTTCTCAATCACAAGTGCGTATGGACCTACGTGAGTGTGACTTTGTCACGCGCATGAGTAACACAACAAACATGTAGGTTTCATTTAAAAATAATAATATTTTAGCTCTTAAGTATTAACGCATTTCGAACCCTAATCCACCATTCCCGATAATAATAATAATAATAATAATAATAATAATAATAATAATAATAATAATAATAATAATAATAATAATAATAATAATAATAATAATAATAATAATAATAATCTACATTATATATAATAACAAAATCCTATTTGCCTAATCATTTTCAAAAAAATTTGAATGGAAAAGCAAAGACCATTAGATCAAAAAAAAACTTTCAAAATCAACCACTGAATTTATTGATCACTCAACATTTGTCTCTCTCCTCAAATTCATTTATTGAGTGACCAAAATACCCTCCCCTTTGTACAATATAACAAATACCAAATACGGAGATACATATTTGAAATCCATCCATCAGTTCATATGCAATAAACCTATTCAACAAAAACAAATCGATCCGCTCTAAATTCCTCCGTAAGATTGAAACCTAAAAATTCAAATGTTTTCCTGCAATTAAATTAAGATTCGACACTTGATTTTGCAATTGTTTGAAATTATTATTCGTGTTCTATAAAAACAGGGTTCTTGATTGAAAATCAAAATAGGGTTCTTCATGGTCAATCTCAGCTTGTCGCCCCCTGATATTGTGTATTTGCAGGTAAAGAACCCTGTTATTAACGTAATATTCGACACTTGATTTTTCAATTAGTTGAAATTATTAGTCGTGTTCTATAAAAATAGGGTTCTTGATTGAAAATCAAAATAGGGTTCTTCATGTTCAGTCTCAGCTTGTCGCCACCTGATGTGTATTTGCAGGTCAATGAAGATTATTAACATAAATTGAATAAACGAAGCTAATTAAAGTAACATTCCAAACCTTATATTGCAAACATCAGTTTAACTAGGACTTGACGCCACCTGATATTGTGTTTTTGCAGGTCAATGAAGATTATTAACATAAAATGAAGGAAGGAACCTGATCAAAGTAACATTCCAAACCTTATATTGCAAACATCGGTTTAATTAGCCTACTGATATTAGGGGCTTGCAGGTCAATGAAGATTTGTATCGGGCCAATTGAAAAACACAAGCTGCTAAAAGTCTAAATTGGAAAGGACATGATGGCCGATTCTAACACTCTAAATACTATCCAATCTGTAATCTGTAAGTCATCAAACACATTACAATGCAAAACCCTTGTCATCCTTAAATTATTTCTACTATGATATCTACATTAATAGATTGTGATAGGTAACTGGGCATGTTACAAAAATATATTTACATTAATATGTTGTGAAAAACTATATCTAAATTAATATGTTATGATAGTTAAGTGAGCATGTTATACTATAGCATAAGAATAACATGTGAAAAATATATCTACATGAGTGTGTCTGCATAATTGAATTATTTTCCTGTAACTTAATCACTATACACTATATATATTTTGCTAAAGTTTACACATCGATACCTCTTTAGAAGGACACATTAAGTTATTACATTTAAGTTTATCTTAGTTTATTGTTTTTATTTAATTTTTTCTTTGTTTTAATAACAATACGAATTTGAATCCAACCTATTACTCTTTTTTTTTTCATTTGCAAATATTTATTCGTTGCAATGCATTTATACTTAACTTTTCAATATAACTTTCATAATATCTAATTTAAAAAACCCGCGAAACCGCGGGTTATAAGCTAGTAGTAGTAGTAGTAATAATAATAATAATAATAATAATAATAATAATAATAATAATAATAAATGAACATAGCTCGTATTTAATCAAATAACTATTAGCATAATAATAACAGATATCTCAGTTTTATAAAGTAATACGAAAACACTCACTTTGTGATCTTTTCTAAAGATCTTGACGCACTTATGATGCTCGTAGCCTGGCCTGCGCTCCTTGTATTACAATCCTCTTTACTATTCTAATATAATAAGTGTGTGTAATTGAACGTAGAACGATTTTGAATGAATATTGGAGACTACCTTTGAGTCCTATTTATACTACGATTTTAGCATAATATCATATACGCTATCATTGCTATATTTACGTGGCATACATTTATTCAATTCTTAGTAAGTAAGGAAACCACCTCATGCTTCTTAAATCCTTAGTCATGTTTTGAAACTGAAATATGTAAGCTTATGAGAAGGCATGCGTAGAATCACATATTGACATGAACTTCAGACTAGTCAACACAAGCATAAATGGTGTCTAATTGTGTTGTGTGTGCCATACATGCTTTCCATAAACTTTATCTATCTGATCTTTATTATTATATTGTTCAAAAATCATTTTAATATGGGGGATGATTCTCACACACACTTTTTTGATCCTCACACACTAATTTAAAGAAATGGAGTATTATTAGAAAAGTAAAAGGTTAAAATAGGTGTGTGAGGATCAAAAAAGGGTGTGTTTGAATCATCCCCTTTTTATATTAGACAACAAACGCAAATATATGACAACGCTTAGATATATTATTTAACTTAATAAATAAAATGCATGCAGAACTATTCTTATTTTATTTTTATTTGTTCATACAAATTCATAGATATAAATTATATAGTTATTATATCCGTTATCTAAAACATAATGCTTATGTTAGGCAGTCCTAACGAAGTCCAATTCAGTCAAACAAATATTTTTCGTGACCATTGTCACAAAAAGAAATCATTTGACCACTTAATAAAATATTCCCACATAATTTATTGTTTACTCTAATTAATTCCTATCAATTAGCCATAATTTAAATATCATATTTGAATATAAAGTAAAATAATACAAAGTTACCTATTTCATCTAGGGCAATGATCCGGGTGTTATAAATTCACCCTATTAAGAAGATTCCGTCATCGGAATCGGGTCATGGTCGAACAAATGAGGGTATTTAGATTTTATCAACTCTTCTGTTTCCTATGTTAAATTCGCACCCAGACTGTGTTTCCATTCTACCAACACCATAGAAATTTGTTTCTTTCGAAGCTTAGTGACTTTTTTATCTAATAGTTTAACGGGTTCTTCAACTAACTTTTTATTCATATCCACTTTTAGATCTTGCAGAGGAAGAATCTGACTTTCATCATCTACCTTACACTTGCGAAGGTAGCACACGTTGAAGGTGTCACGACCCTACTTTTTTCGTTATCTTTTACCGTTTATTATTTAACGTCCGTTAATTGTTAGTCGTGCCACGTCATTTCTATGACCTAAATTATTATTTTTGAAATAATATATTAATTATTATGTGTTATGTGAATATGTGTATTCATATTTTAAATTGTACGTTTCTACGTGTCGTGGATTTTTATCTGGCGAATTATTTCGGTTTTCAAACCAACGGTCAAACTTTTGGGATTTTTAAATCCAAATTATTTTAAATATGATATTTTGATGTCATATGATTATATATAGTGTTTATATATTTTATTTGTCGCGTATATGTTATCTCTCCGAAAATTCAATCGCGTAGTAGCGTTTTCGCGTTTCGGGCTTCGATCGGGCGTTCGGGCCACAAGCAATTTATCAAAACATGAAAATGGCCCACAAATGGGGCCCACCTTACCCCATTCGGCCGAACCTCATTTAGAGAGGGGGGGGTGGGCTTTTGTGCAATTTTTGATTAATCTCATTTTAATCTCAAAAATTATTTTAAACTTCTCATTTCTAACCTAGCCTTTTCTTTTTCATTTCTCTCTTCCCTTTTTCCTTATTCTTGGCCGTCGACTACAACAACCATCACCATCATCATCTTCTTCAATCAAGCACTCAATTCAAAGGGCTTTCATCATTTCCGGATTCACCGCATCGTCCTCTACGCGTCTATACCATTCGTTTCTTGATTATGGTATAAACCCTAACCCTAGCTTTTTGATTTTTATTTAAATTTTCTGTTTTTGATGATTATTATGATAGTATAGTACTTGTGGATTGTTGGATTAATGATAAAATAAAGTATTTAGATGAGTTCCTCTCATCAAGACATTGATTTTAGACTTCGGATTTATGTTATTTCGATTTCCAGAACTTAAGTTATGTATAAAATGGTGTTTTCTTGGAATTAAAATATAAAAAGGAATGTGTTCTGTTTTAGTTCGACTTTGTTACCACTTTTGGAGTCTCTAAGGTGTACTAGTGTGTTATGATTGATGATTGAATGAACATTCATGTTTGGGTCATCGAAATCCGAGCCACGGATCACCCGGTATAACTAAAACAAGTTTTTGAACGGATTAAAGTTCCAAGTTGATATATGGCTGTTGGTCAGGACTAGGGGACTGATTTTGGGGTGTTCTTGAGTGCACTAATGTGTCGGGTGGTTTGGTTAGGCGAGGATATATATAAGACTCGCCGAAAACCGACACCCGAAGCTCAAGTTATGACCCGATGAACTTTTAATTAAAACTTATGGTTATGAAATAAGACTTAAGATATAAATAATGATTTTTATTATTATTAAATTACTTATGATATAAAAGTAATTATTACAATTTAAGACTTATGATATATATTTATTATATCATTTATTAATTACATTAGGATTTAATTAAACATTTAATTAAACTTATGATTAATAATACTTTTATTATTAATGAAAATACTTATGATAAGTATTAAACTTATGTTATGAGATTATTATAATAAGACTTATAATAAAGATTAATTAATTATTTAATTATTATAAAGCTTAGTTATTATTTAATTATAATTTAATTATTAAATACTTATGATTTAATAATTATAATTAAAACTTATGATATGATTAATAATTCATTATTAATTAATAATACTTATGATATGATTTAAAATTTATTATTAATTAATAATACTTATGTTATGATTAATGTTTAATTAATTAATTAAATAATTATGTTATATTAATTATATCATTTAAACTTACGTTAACATATTAATTTAATTTAATTTAATTAAACTTATGTTATGACATAATTATACATTTATGACTTTAAATAACATTATTACTTATATTATTAATATAATATACACTTTAAAATTCAATGTTGACTATGTTTGACCAAGGTTGACTTTTGACTTGACTTTCGGTTGACTTTGACTTTCAGTTAACTTTTGTTGACTTTCTAATTAAGGAAACTTTCCTAAGTTAAAACTTTCTAAAAATAGAAACCTTCTAATTATAGAAACTTTCCTAATATAGTAACTTTCTAAAAATAGAAACTTTTCAAAAATAGAAACTTTCCAAAAATAGAAACTTTCCAAAAATAGAAACTTTCCAAAAATAGAAACTTCTGCTAAAAATAGAAAACTTCTAAAAATAGAAAGTACGTGTTTTACGCTGTGCTGATCACACCAAAACATACTGAGTATTGTTCTATGTTTACTTGCAATAAGTACTATAGCTATCATACTAAGACTTGACCTAAGTTAGTTATTTATATCGACCTGCTTTATTTATAGGTCGGCGTTGTGATCATTCTTGATCAATTACTTTATTTACGGTTCATATTTTTATGTGGTTACTTCATTTTCGTTAAGGTGAGTTATAGTCCCTTTTTTCATACTATTTAAAGTATTTTTGGGATGTGATTACATGCATTTTTTTTTATTTAGACACAAGTGGCAATTAAATTTAAATTATTCATTATGAGTTGAACAAAAATATTTCCTAGTCTGGTAACTGTAATCACTGGTTTCTACTGGTGAACGCGAATCCTATGGATAGATCTATCAGGCTTGACAGCCCCATTTTGAGCTAGTCGCGCTAGCAATTTATAATCGGAATGTATTAGTACTTCGTAATTATTTGAAGATACACATGTTCAGTGTATATTGTGTTTGCTAGGGGTATGGAAATGGTTAAGTGGTTATTAGGTGACTCATGGATTAATGGAATAATAGTTTAATGTTTTCTAACATTTTTAAATCTTGTGGTCTAAAGTTTATTCGTTTATTTAAACCTATAATTCACTAAACATTTTTGTTGACAGTTTACTCACATGTTTTCACAGGTACTTGATTATTTGGGATTCCGCTGTGTTAGAGGGTCTGCATACATTTTGGCAGATTTTGATAAACATTAAAACTTTGCATTCTTTCTGGTTATTTAAACTTATGGGTGTTTGTTGACATGTTTTGGTCAACTTTGCATATTTTAATAAGTTGAGTTGTTTAGAACTACTTATTTTGGGTAAATTTCCTTTTTGGGATACTTTTTGGTTAAAGAATGCAATGTTGTTTAATAAATTCATTTAAAGTTCGATCAAGCTGTGGGACCAAGTGACGGAGCCGTTAAGGGTACTTGACGGGGCCATCACAGTTGGTATCAGAGCTCTGGTTGTAGGGAACTAGGCGGTCATAATGTGGTTAACCCTTGGTCTTTAAGGTGCATTAGAGTCTAGTCTGCAACCCGGCCTTTCTTGATATACAATTATTATGCGTTTCAATTCATATGAGGAATAATTATAAGTTATTGCTTATGTTGTTTCTATTTGGTATGTGGTATGTGGTTTTGCTGTTTGCAGATGTCGACTTCAAGCAACAGTTCCGTTCCTGCTCCTGTTTCCCTGTCTGTCGCCCGTCGTCGTGCTCGGCAGCCTCGCATGTATGACCCAGTTAACTACTACATGGCTACCATCACTCATATGACTAGGGCATATACGCCCGAGATGCGCATTGATGCTCTTAACGATTGTATGCGTGTCTTGCCGCATACGGAGGTGATGGATGAGATTATAGCTGATATGGATACGTTCGTTAGCTTCAAGCATGGGGTCAAGATCAAGATGCAGAAGCATAACCGAGAGGTGGACACTAAGTTAGAGGCTCTTGAGAGTGTGGTTCGTGGTCTTAAGACGGAGTTGGAGGAGGTGAAGAGTAAGTTTAGGAAGTATGAGACTCCCGAGGAGCCTCATACAGGCCCAGCTTATCACACCCGCTCCAAACAGATGTGATGTGATTATTCATGAGTGATTATTTTATTTCATAGACTTAATGTCCTTTTATACATTCATTTTTGGGTGATGTACGACGTTTTTCTGAGGATTTTGTTATGGGATGTTTTCGTTTATGTATGGATGGTTATTTCTTTTATAACATCTGTTATCATTATCATATTTTTTCTAGTGTTGTGGCTCTTAGGATGTTATAGTATATGCGTAATATAGTTCATGTATGTTAGGTGCTATGTATGTTGTATGATTTTTATCATAATCTATGTATGTTAGGTGCTATGTATGTTGTATGATTTTTATCATAATCTATGTATGCATGTGGTGGCTATTTCTATAACTATCATAACTATCATGTTATTACTCATAGCGTTCATTGACTATTATTTTAATGGTTAATCTTTTCGTGTTCGATCTATTCCTTTATAACACTGGTATTATTCTTAGTACTAACGGTTGTGTTATTTTGTTTTAAAGATCATGCCTCCCCGTGAGGCCAACGAAACTCACATGCAACGTTTAATTGCTGAAGGGATTGCAGCTGCAATGGCAGCTAATGCTAATGCCAATGCCAACAATCAGGTGGGATGCTCCCACAAGACTTTCATGGCTAGTCGTCCACAAGAATTAAGTGGCCCCGAAGGACCCATTGGACTTACTCGTTGGTTTGAGAAGTTTGAGTCTATTTTTCCGGTTAGTAGAGTCCGTGATGAGGACAAGGTCAGTTTCGCCAGCTGCACTCTCAAAGACAGTGCTTTAACTTGGTGAAATAATTTGGTTAGCAGTTTGGGTAATCATGCTGCTTATGGTTTGTCTTGGAATGACTTTAAAGAGAGGATGATCACCCGTTATCATCTCAGAGGTGAACTTAAGAAGTTGGAGACTGAGCTTAAGAACTTAAAGATGAAGGGCACCGAGCTCGATGCTTATGAGCAAAGGTTCTTTGAATTGACGTTGTTGTGTCCAAATGATTATCCGGATGAGGACCGTAAGAATGAAGCTTATATTGATGGGTTATCTAAGCAGATTGAAACTAGGGTTGAGTCTAGTGAGCCTCAGACTACTGAAGCTGCCATGTCTATGGTACATAAGCTTAATGATAAGATTTTGAGGAGAGGTAAGAAGGCTGTGTCAGATGCTAGTGATGAAGTTGTTAAAAAGGCTGATGATGGAAAAAGAAAGTGGGATAACACCCGCAACCAGAATCAAAGTCAGCAAAAGAAACAAAATACTTCAGGTTCGAATAACCGTAACCAGCGTGTTTATCCTAGATGTTATAAGGCTCACGATGCTTATTGTACGGTTACTTGTAAGAGGTGTTCCAAGCAGGGACACATTACTAAAGATTGTAAGGTGATCATGCCGGATACTGATCCTCCTGCTACTAGTAGTGGTAACAAAGGTGGTAATGGTAATGGGAAGCAGAAGAATGGTGGTAATCAGAAGGTTTACTATGAATGTGGTAAACCGGGGCATTTTCGTGATACCTGCCCTAATAAGAAGACTACTGAAAACGCACGCGGAAGATCGTTCAATATTAATGCCAGGGATGCTGAGGAAGATCCAAAACTTGTTACTGGTATGTTCTCGGTCAATGACTTATCAGTTTGTATACTATTTGATTCAGGGGCTGATTTATGTTTTGTGTCAAGTAAATTTAGTCTAAAAATCAAAACTCCATTAATTCCTCTAGATAGAACTTATGCTGTAGAGATAACATATGGTAAAGTGCTTACTGCTAAGACTGTGGATCGTAAATGTAACATTAATCTGGTGGTAGAGATTTTGAGGTAGATTTAATACCGATTGACCTAGACAGTTTTGACGTTGTTATTGGTATGGATTGGTTGTGTGTGAATCGTGCTGAAATCGTGTGTTATGAGAAAGCTGTTCGTATTACCAATGTGGTTGGAGAGCCGCTGATGGTTTTTGGGGATAATAAATGCAGACAGTTAAATCTTATTAGCTGTTTGAAAGTTCATAAATATCTTCGCAAAGGCTGTCATGCTATTCTAGCTCATGTTGTTGATTCTGATAAAGAAGAGAAGAACATTGGTGATGTTCCTATTGTTAGAGATTTTACCGAGGTATTTCTCGAAGATTTACCTGGCCTTCCGCTGCAACGCGCAGTAGAATTTCAAATCGATCTTTTTCCCGGTGCTGCTCCAGTAGCACGTGCTCCTTATCGACTTACGCCTTCCGAACTTCAAGAATTGTCGAGTCAACTCCGTGAGTTGTTAGACAAAGGTTTTATTTGTCCCAGTTCATCCCCTTGGGGAGCTCCTGTTCTATTTGTTAAAAGGAAGGATGGTTCGTTCCGTTTGTGTATTGATTATCGCAAATTGAACAAGCTCACAGTTAAAAATCGTTACCCTCTTCCAAGAATTGATGATCTGTTCGATCAGCTTTAAGGTTCGTCTGTTTATTCTAAGATCGATCTTCGTTCCGGTTATCATCAACTGTGGGTTAAAGAATCTGATGTTCCGAAAACTGCATTCCGCACCCGTTATGGTCACTACAAATTTCTTGTTATGCCATTCGGATTGACTAACGCACCTGATGTGTTCATGGACCTCATGAACCGTGTGTGTAGACCCTATCTGGACAAATTTGTCATTGTTTTCGTCAATGATATTCTTATTTATTCCAAGAGTAATGAAGAGCACGAAGAACATTTGAAGTTGGTTCTTGATTTGTTGAGGAAAGAAGAGCTGTACGCTAAGTTCTCTATGTGTGCTTTCTGGTTAAGAGAAGTTCAATTCCTTGGACATGTTGTTAGTAAACAGGGAATACAAGTTGATCCTGCTAAGATTGAGGCAATTGAGAAGTGGGAAATTTCGAAGACTCCTACTCGTATTCGTCAGTTTCTAGGATTAGCAGGTTATTATAGAAGGTTCATTCAAGATTTTTCTCGTATAGCGAAACCTCTGACTGCTTTAACGCACAAGGGGAAGAAGTATGAGTGGAAGGATGAACAAGAGACTGCTTTTCAAACTCTGAAGAAGAAATTAACTTTCGCTCCGATATTGTCCCTGCCTGAGGGTAATGATGATTTTGTTGTCTATTGTGATGCATCGCGTCAGGGCTTTGGTTGTGTTTTGATGCAACGAATGAAAGTCATCGCTTACGCGTCACGTCAGTTGAAGATCCATGAACAGAATTAAACAACCCATGATTTAGAATTGGGAGCTGTTGTGTTTGCACTTAAGATATGGAGACATTATCTGTATGTGGTCAAAAGTACAGTGTACACTGATCACAAAAGTCTTCAATATATTCTTGATCAAAAACAGCTAAATATGAGGCAGCGAAGATGGATTGAGACGTTGAATGATTATGATTGTGAACTTTTATATCATCTGGGGAAGGCCAATGTTGTGGTCGATGCGTTAAGTCAAAAAGAGAGGGTTGAACCTCTTAGATTTAGAGCCTTGAACATGACAATTCGAACTAACCTCGCTAGGCAGATTCTTGAGGCACAACAAGAAGCCTTGAAGGAGGAGAACTTCGTGATCGAGAAGGTCAGAGGCATGGCTAAGAAATTTGAGGTACGAGCAGATGGTACACGGTATTTTGCTGGACGACTTTGGGTTCCGAAATTTGGTGATTTGCGACAACTGGTGCTAGATGAAGCTCATAAATCTAGGTACTCTATTCATCCTGGTTCAGGGAAGTTGAATCATGATCTTAAGGAGCTATACTAGTGGCCTAATTTGAAAACTGATGTGGCTACGTATGTGGCTAAGTGTTTGACCTGTGCTAAGGTTAAAGTTGAACATCAGAAATCGTCCGAACTTTTGGTGCAACTTGAGATTCTCGAGTGAAAGTGGGAAGGTATTACGATGGACTTTATCACGAAGTTACCGAGAGTTGTGGGTGGTTACGATACCATTTGGGTGATTATTGATCGACTCACAAAGTCAGCTCACTTTTTGCCGATTAAGGAAACAGATTCGATGGAAAAACTCACTCGTTTGTATTTGAAGAAGATTGTTTCTAGACATGGTGTTCCTGTATCTATTATATCAGATCGAGACAGTCGATTTACATCGAGGTTTTGGCAATCCTAACAGGAAGCTTTAGGAAGTAAGTTGGATATGAGCACCGCTTATCATCCACAGTCGGATGGTCAGAGTGAAAGGACCATTCAAATGTTAGAGGACATGTTACGAGCATGCGTGATTGATTTTGGTAATGGGTGGGATAGATATTTGCCGCTGGCTGATTTTTCTTATAATAACAGCTATCATGCAAGTATAAAGCCGCACCGTTCGAAGTTCTGTATGGTAGGAAGTGTAGGTCTCCTATCTGTTGGAATGAGGTTGGGGATGCTCAACTCACAGGCCCAGAGATTATTCATGAGACTACCGAGAAGATCGTACTGATTAAAGAAAGATTGAGAACCGCCAGAAGTCGGCAAAAGAGTTACGCCAACCTTAGAAGAAAGGATTTAGAATTTCAGTTCGGTGACCGTGTTATGTTGAAGGTTTCACCTTGAAAGGGTGTGGTACGTTTTGGGAAAAGAGGAAAGTTAAATCTTTATTTTGTTGGACCGTTTGAGATTACAGAGAGGGTTGGACCTGTGGCTTATCGTTTGAAATTGCCACAAGAACTCAGTGCTGTTCAGGACATTTTTGTAGGTTTTTCGTATGCCCGAGAGACATATTTAAATTAATGTGGCTAACATGTTATGATCCAAGTCGGGTCATACCCAATAACAAGCTTACCGACACCTTAAATGTACTTGAACTTAACGATTGGATCATTAAGTAAATACGTGACACTTGGACTTTAGAAAATCGGTTTTCTAAAATATTATCACTTGAGATAAATTATTTGGATAATTTATATTTAATTATTAAAAGTTTTAAATAATTATGTTGTGTTATATTTTATAAGTTGGTTTATAAAATATATAAGTAACAAATGCATATTTTTTTTATAACAAGGTTTTATAAAACTACCAAGTTTTATAAAAATTAAAACCACCTCTTAGTGGACTGCATTTAGGTCTCCAAGGAGGACAAAATATGCAAGATTCTTGTTTCTTTCTATGATACAATTACACATAAGTATGTCCCTTTACTAAAGACCAAAAAAAAATATGCACAAACATTCTCTCAAGTGATAGAAAAGAACCACAAAACAGCTTCCTGCTGCCTTTCTTGCTGTCGTGATTTTGGGCAGAAAAAAGGGGTTCATTGGCTTGGTTCTTCAAGTGATAATCAAGTATAATTAAATCCTAACCATAGTATTAGGTGTTGGGTACAAGTTTGGGGTATTATCCCTTGAGGTTTCATAGTTTTGAAGCTTTATTCATCATCATTCTTTCACTTGCTGTTGTCCAGTTTTCAGGGTGTGAAAGAAGAGGGTTTCAAGCTTAGGTTGCTAGCTCATTAAGGTTCTAAAGCCAAACTATATCAAGGGTGTATTGGTGCATTGTTTCATCATCTTCTTCCTCTTCAAACTCACCCTCAATTAAGTTGAGGAGGTATTATTTTCTTCCTTACTCACTTATTTTATATGTAAGCATGATCCATGACTTGATATGAATAAGGAATTTAACTAAGAATGGTCTTACAAATATACTTGTTCTAATAATGCTTCCGCTATGTTAACTATCTTAAAATTGGTTTTATGATTATGTAAACTACATGAACATGTTGTTTAGAAACTTGTTAAATTCCATCAATGGTATCTAGAGCCGAGGTCTATGGATTATGCTTCTTATATGGTCTTTAAACTCACTATATTTGCATTTCAAGTACATACATGAAAATGGAATCAAAAATTATCAGGTTTGGGTAGGTTTGGAATTTAGGCCGAATTTAAGGAGACCCAAAATGGGTTTTTGGGTTCTTCCATTTGGTCTAATTTTGGTTGAATGTAAATGTTCACAATCTAAGCCTTGACCTTGTGTTTGGTTGCATGCATGGTTGATTAATATTTATTCAATTGGTTTGTAATAATATTTATTCATTTGGCATGTAATAATTCATTTGGTTATGTAATTTATTATATATTTGGTATGTAAAGTAGATTAGGTTGTAATTTCATTTCTTTTAGACAAAATGTATTAGGATATATTTTGTAAAATGATGAAGATGATGAAGACTTGAAGAACACATGAAGATACATTTGGATGCAAGTTTAAGTGGGAGGTTAAAACCTCCTACTTTGTGTTTTAACCCTTAACCGGTGACATTTGTTTTCGGCTAAACAAATGTCCACCAAATTGGCTTGATTGTGAACACATTTGTTTTGCATGCGTGGTTGTTTTATTTCTTGTATGATTGTGGATTGTGTATGTTGCTACAACAAGTTATCACACAAGATAACAACAAGCAAAACTACAATTTAATTGGTTAAATTATTAACAATGTGCAATGAACAAAATTACAATTTAATTGGTTAAATTAAAAGTGGCAAAAGACCTTAATAAATTGTTATTAAGAACAAGAAATTTATCACATGTATAAAATGGTTTATATCAAGTAATTGGCTAAATTACGTGACTTGAAAATGGATTTCAAATGAACCATACACTAAATGCATGTTGGTGTATGGCATATATGTTTTCTTAAACTAGAAATAATGAAAACTTAAAATCCCTTTAACACAAGGTAAACAAGTTAAACGACATCCTTTTGTACAACACTTAAAATTATTAGGGAACTCATAATGGGATAAAGGTCACCTAACCGTTATGAACAAACTAATATGATTAAGGTAAATTTTGCACACTTGTGGGATAAAGGTCAACTAACCACTTGTATGTTAAGTTTACACGTTTACATAAAAGGACGACTTAATTTGGAAATCATAAACTTAGGGTCACCGAAGCATGATAAACAAATAGGCGTTGATGGGATAATATGCCATGCAAAAGAATTGCATGATCCCATAACTTAGAAGTTGCAAAAGGATTGCAATTGTCATATAATGACTACCTAGCTAAATCAAATGACGGGATAAAGGTCACCTAACCGAAATTTGGTTTACCGTTGGGTTCTAAAATTTAATAAATATCAATTGGATTTAAAGGGTATTGATTGTTAAATTAAAATTAGTACTTAAACAACTTTGTTAAATTTTGTAGATGGCCGCCAATAACAACAACAACATTCCTAACGCACCTATTAACTTTAACAACCTATCGTTGAGGTCAATCCTCAAAAAGGAAAAACTCAACCATACGAACTTCATGGATTGGTTCCGCAATCTAAGAATTGTCCTCAAACTAGAGGACAGGGCGTATGTGTTGGAAGACCCCATTCCCGATCAACCGGACGAGGATGATACGGAAGCCATGGCTTATTGGGAGAAATATTGTACCGATTCGTTGCAAGTTTTTTGCCTTATGCTTGGGACTATGATACCCGAACTCCAAAAGGATTTTGAGCATCATAGTGCATATGACATGATCACACAGGTGAAGGAGATGTTCCTTCAACAAGCTCGTGTCGAGCACTTCGAAACGGTTCGAGCGCTTCATGCATGTCGGATGGACGACACCCAATCCGTTTCATCTTATGTCCTTAAGATGAAAAGCCTTATTGATCGAGCAAACCGTCTAAATTGTAACATGTCTAATGAATTAGCCACGGACCTTATCCTTAACTCATTGTCAAAGAGGTTTGACACATTCGTGTTAAACTATAACATGAATTACATGCCATGCTTAAGACGGCCGAAGCGAGCATGGGTAAAAGGGCTTCACCCGTGTTTACGATCAATGAAGGCGGGTCCAAAAACCATAACACTCCTAAGCCAAAGGCGGCTAAGAGGAAAGGACCCGCCTACCAAGGCAAGGGTAAGGGAAAGGGGAAGATGGTTACCCTAACCAACAACAAGAAGCAAAAGGTTGCCGGTAAAGCTAACCCCAAGGAAGATTCGTGCTTCGGTTGCGGTGAAATGGGTCACTGGAAACGAAACTGCCCGATCTACCTTAAGGAGTTGAAGGAAAAGAGGGATGCAGGGCAAACCTCAGGTAATGTATATATGGTATACATTGAGCTTAGTATTACTTCTTCTAATACATGGGTATTAGACACAGGATGTGGAACTCATATTTGCAATTCTTTGCAGGGGCTCAAAAGAAGTGATCAAGAGGCGGGAACGACAAGTCTCTTCATGGGAAATGAAGCAAGGGTGCAAGTGAAAGCTCAAGGAGACTTTGTTTTGAAGCTACCAAGTGGTTTGGAGCTTAATTTGAAAAATGTTTTGTATGCACCCGATTTATCACGAAACATCATTTCTGTATCCCGTTTGAAACAATATGGTTTTAATCTTAATTTCATTAATGATGATATCCATGTTTTTTTAGATAATTTGTTCTATTTCAAGGCTTCGCCCTCGAATGGTATTTATGAATTGGTTCATGATGACACATTACATGATAGCTCAATATTCCATGCAAACATCAAGAAACTCAAAAGGGATTTGAGTGATTCCTACTTATGGCATTGTCGCCTTGGTCACATAAACAAGAATCGAATGCATACACTTTAAAAGAATGGACTTTTGAAATCAAATGAACTGGACTCGTTCGATGTATGTGAATCTTGTTTACAAGGCAAAATGACTAAAGCACCTTTCAAAGGGACCTATGAAAGGGCTAAGGACTTATTGGGATTAATACATTCGGATGTATGTGGACCCTTTAAGCCCATAACTAGGAATGGTGAAAGATACTTCGTTACTTTCATTGATGACTTCAGTCGCTTCGGATATGTCTACTTGCTAAGACATAAGGATGAAACTTTTGAAGCATTCAAAGAATATCAAAACGAAGTACAAAATCAACTCAATAAAACAATCAAGGTACTTCGTACCGATAGAGGAGGTGAACACCTAAGCGATGCTTTCTAAGATCATCTTGAAGGTTGTGGAATTATCTCGCAAATCACTCCTCCTAGAACACCCCAACTTAATGAAGTTTCCGAACAGAGGAACCGAACCCTAATGGATATGGTTCGATCTATGATGGCTAGAAGCTTGTTACCTCTGTCATTTTAGGGTTAATTTCTATGCTCCGCGGCTCGTAATCTAAATATGGCCCCAACCAAGAAAGAGGAACGAACACCTAATGAGATGTGGTTTGGAAAACCTCCATCTCTATCATACCTAAAGGTATGGGGATGTGAAGCTTACCCTAAGCGTTACATCCCTAATAAGTTGAATGCTCGATCCATGAAGTGTATCTTCATAGGGTATCCTAAGGATGATATGGGATACTATTTCTATGATCCATACGAGCAGAATGTATTTGTTGCTCGGAAGGCTGAATTCCTTGAAACTAAGTTCCTAATGGAAGGTAATAGTGAAAGGAAGATAGATTTTGAAGAGGTTCAAGATCAAGTAGATGATACACAATTGGTTGACACTAGCACTCAACATGAAAATGTTGAGAATGATCAAATGGATGATCAAAGTATACAAGACGTTCGTAGATCTGGTAGGATTAGTAATCCTCCTGAGAGATATGGGTTTCTCATAGATGATTGCTATGTGGTTAATATGGATGAACCAACAAACTACCAAGATGCTTTATCAAGGATTGATAAAGATAAATGGCAGGAAGCCATGAACGCTGAGATGCAATCCATGTAAGAAAACCAAGTTTAGGAACTAGTTGTACAACCTACTAACTCCAAGTTAGTTGATTGTAAATGGATTTTCAAGATGAAAACTGACATGCATGGAAACTTAAATACATATAAAGCTAGACTTGTAGCAAAGGGTTTCACTCAAACTCAAGGGGTTGACTATGATGAAACCTTTTCGCCTGTGGCAATGCTAAAGTCGATTAGGATATTATTTGCCATTGCTGCTCATTATGATTATGAAATATGGCAAATGGATGTCAAGACTGCTTTCCTAAATGGATATCTTGAGGAAGATGTCTATATGGTTCAGCCTGAAGGTTTTGTTGATCTGAAACATCCTAACAAAGTATGTAAGTTAAAGAAGTCAATCTACGGATTGAAACAAGCATCTAGAATGTGGAATCATCGTTTTAATTAGGAAGCCAAGAAATTTGGCTTCATTAAAAATGGTGATGAAGCTTGTGTATACAAGAAAGCTAGTGGGAGCACTATCATGTTCCTTGTATTATATGTGGATGATATATTGTTATTTGGAAACGATATTCCAACAATGCAAGGCGTTAAGACTTGGCTAAAAAGCTGCTTCTCCATTAAGGATCTTGAAGAAGCACTATACATTTTAGGGATTAGGATCTACAGGAATAGATCCAAGAAATTGATAGGTTTGAATCAAAGTGCATACATTGAAAAGATCTTGAAAAGGTTCAAGATGGAGAACTCTAAGAAAGGTTTGGTACCTATTCAAAGAGGAATGCTCCTTAGTTCATCTCAGTGTCCCACCACAAAAGATGAACATGAGAGAATGAAGAAAGTCCCATATGCGTCTGCTATTGGGTCAATCATGTATGCAATGATATGCACTAGACCGGATGTGTCATGCGCTCTTAGCCTGACAAGTAGATACCAGAATAACCCAGGACACAGTCATTGGATTGCTGTTAAAAGTATATTGAAATACCTTAGGAGGACTAAAGAATGCTTCTAATATATGTGTCTGGTGAGAAGGAACTCGCTGTAAGAGGTTACGTGGACGCGAGTTTCCAAACTGATCGTGATGATTCTCGATCACAATCCGGTTATGTCTTCACATTAAATGGAGGTGCGGTCTCTTGGAAGAGTTCAAAACAGGATGTTGTTACGTTATCCACTACAGAGTCGGAGTACATTGCCGCCTCATTGGCAGCTCAGGAAGCTACATGGATGAAGAAATTCATCAACGACTTAGGAGTAGTCCCTTCCATTCAGGACCCTCTTGAGATCTTTTGTGACAACGAGGGTGCGATTGCTCAAATTAAGGAACCTCGTGCTCACCAAAAGACACGCCACATTGAGCGGAGATTCAACTACATAAGGGATGAAGTTGAAAAGGGAAAGATATGTATTCGCAAAGTTCACACAGATCTTAACATAGCGGATCCTCTCACGAAGCTCTTACATGGAACAAAACATACTGGACATGTTAATGCATTAGGGCTTCGATATTCTAGTGATTGGTTGTGATCTATTTTAAGTATTGTAACAGAACGATATTATTCAAGCTCATCGATATAATTATGGTATTAATTTATTTTGAGTCATGTTCCTACTTTGCATATTTTATCCATGAATAAGTAATTATTCTACATTCCATAGTCGATCACATTTGTGGGAACACGTGTGAGGTTTAGACTATTATGAACTTGGATTGGTATGCATTCACGGATGAATGTGGGGCAAGGTTGCAACCAAGGTTCATAGATATTTGTGGGATACAAATATTGGAAGACCCGCCCTCAAGATTTACTAAATGGAGCCTTCGTGGTTGATCACATGTAATCTTGAGTAAAGGCGAATATCATTGTATCCTCTGACCTGAGATACATATTTGTTTTGGATATTTACCAAGTATTGTGCCTTGATTCTTTCCTTCACTATTCTGAAATATGGTAGTTCACAAGGAAGAGCTCAGGTACAATGCAAGGTATATATTTAGGACGTATGTAGTCAAGATGGAATTTGTCCCTCTTATTCGTTGAGAGTCAGATGTCTAAGGCCTGATAAAGTTAAATCTAGAAGAGAGTGATCACTCTGTATCTCTTGAATTTAACATGACATCTAGGATGAAAGGATATGATGAAAAGATTCACCTATTCATATTCGAGATGGGAACTCGAAAGGGATGATGTTATTGAATGGCACAAAGTCATAACATATTGGGGGTGGTAGACGGTCGTTAGGTGGTATCCATCACTTGCATTAATTTCTTATGTTTCTCATGCAAGTGGGAGATTGTAGGTTTTTCGTATGCCCGAGAGACATATTTAAATTAATGTGGCTAACATGTTATGATCCAAGTCGGGTCATACCCAATAACAAGCTTACCAACACCTTAAACATACTTGAACTTAACGATTGGATCATTAAGTAAATACGCGACACTTGGACTTTAGAAAATCGGTTTTCTAAAATATTATCACTTGAGATAAATTATTTGGATAATTTATATTTAATTATTTAAAGGTTTAAATAATTATGTTGTGTTATATTTTATAAGTTGGTTTATAAAATATATAAGTAACAAATGCATATTTTTTTTATAACAAGGTTTTATAAAACTACCAAGTTTTATAAAAATTAAAACCACCTCTTAGTGGACTGCATTTAGGTCTCCAAGGAGGACAAAATATGCAAGATTCTTGTTGCTTTCTATGATACAATTACACATAAGTATGTCCCTTGACTAAAGACCAAAAAATATATGCACAAACATTCTCTCAAGTGATAGAAAAGAACCACAAAAACAGCTTCCTGCTGCCTTTCTTGCTGTCGTGATTTTGGGCAGAAAAAAGGGGTTCATTGGCTTGGTTCTTCAAGTGATAATCAAGTATAATTAAATCCTAACCATAGTATTAGGTGTTGGGTACAAGTTTGGGGTATTATCCCTTGAGGTTTCATAGTTTTGAAGCTTCATTCATCATCATTCTTTCACTTGCTGCTGTCCAGTTTTCTGGGTGTGAAAGAAGAGGGTTTCAAGCTTAGGTTGCTAGCTCATTAAGGTTCTAAAGCCTAACTATATCAAGGGTGTATTGGTGCATTGTTTCATCATCTTCTTCCTCTTCAAACTCACCCTCAATTAAGTTGAGGAGGTATTATTTTCTTCCGTACTCACTTATTTTATATGTAAGCATGATCCATGACTTGATATGAATAAGGAATTTAACTAAGAATGGTCCTACAAATATACTTGTTCTAATAATGCTTCCGCTATGTTAACTATCTTAAAATTGGTTTTATGATTATGTAAACTACATGAACATGTTGTTTAGAAACTTGTTAAATTCCATCAGTTTTTCATGTATCGAATTTGAAGAAGTGTTTGGCTGAGGCCAATGAAACTATTCCTCTAGATGAACTTCATGTTGATAAACAACTCCATTTTATTAAGGAACCTGTTGAAATTATGGATCGAGAGGTTAAGACACTCAAGCAAAGTAGAATTCCTATCGTCCGAATGAGATGGAATACCAGACGCGGTCCCGAGTTCACTTGAGAGCGTGAAGTGAAGGTATTTCGTATGCCCGAGAGACATATTAAATTAATGTGGCTGACGTGTTATGATCCAAGTCGGGTCATACCCAATAACAAACTTACCGACACCTTATTTGTATTTGATTTTAACGATTGGTTCATTGATCAAATACGCGACACTTGAACTTTAAGAAAAATGGTTTTCTTAAATATTATTTGATGTGTATTATATAAATTATGGAATAATTTATATATTATGGATTTAATTATTTATAGGTTAAATAATTAATTTATTTATGTTACATTTTATATATAAATTGGTTTTATATAATAAAATGTATATAATAATATGGAAGTTTTATAAAACTAGTTTTATAAAATTCAAATTTTATAAAAACTATTCTTTATAAAATATAATGGGAGTGACATGGGAGTTAGAGCACACATGCTAAGATCCCTTTTCTTGGTCAATTACAAGGGCCATACTTCCATAACATGCAAGACTTGAATTATTCCAAGGACACTCTTGCATATACACATCAAAATAAAGAAAAAAAAACTGCACAAAACCCTTGTGGCTGCTGCTGAATGCCGTAGCATTTGAGGGGTCAAAGAGGGTTCAAGTTTTGATCTTTGCAAGCTAAATTCAAGTGTTAGTAAATCCTAACCAAAGTACAAGGTGTTGGTGACAAGTTTGGGGTATAACTACTTGAGGTTTCATACTTTTGGAGCTCCATTCATCATCATCATCTTCATCACTCATCAACAAGCTTCGAGTAGGTATAAACTCTTTTCTTGCTTGTAGTTTGTAAGTATGTTTCACAACTTGATCCTAATTGGGATTTAACTTTAAATGGTTAAAGTTTAACATGTTCTAAAATGGTAATTACATGCTTCCGCCTTATCTTATTTTCTAAATGGTTTTAGAAATAATGGAACTTGTTAAATCCCAACAATGGTATCTAGAGCCGAAGTTGTTGAAATATGCTTCGAGATGATTATTAAACCCACTATAATTTTGCATTCTATGAACATGCATGAAGTAGAATGTAAAATTTTCGGTTTTGGGTGGTTGTCATTTTGGCCAAAATCACTTGTGATTCTGCATTCTGTACTGCCAATCACTTGTGATTTTGTACTACCAATCACTTGTGATTCTGTACTGCCAATCACTTGTGATTCTGTGTTGCCGATCACTTGTGATTCTGTATTGCCAATCACTTGTGATTCTGTGTTGCAGATCACTTGTGATTCTGTGTTTCCAATCACTTGTGATTCTGTATTGCCTATCACTTATGTTGATGATGTTCACAATCTAAGCCTTGACCTTGTGTTTGGTTGCATGCATGGTTGATTGATATTTATTCAATTGGTTTGTAATAATATTTATTCATTTGACATGTAATAATTCATTTGGTTATGTAATTTATTTTATATTTGGTATGTAAAATAGATTAGGTTGTAATTTCATTTTTTTTAGACAAAATGTATTAGGATATATTTTGTAAAATGATGAAGAATGATGAAGACTTGAAGAACACATGAAGAAGCATTTGGATGCAAGGTTAAGTGGGAGATTTGAAATCTCCTATTTTGTGTTATAACCCCTTATCCGGTGGCATTTGTTTTCGGCTAAACAAATGTCTACCAAAATGGCTTGATTGTGAACATTTTTGTTTTGCATGCATGGTTGTTTATTGTATGATTGTGGATTGTATGGTTGTATGCTACAAGTTAATCACACAAGTTAACAACAAGCAAAATGGCAATTTAATTGGTTAAATTATACATTAATTAACGACATGCAAAACGTCAATTTAAATGGTTAAATTAAAAATGGCTAAAAGGACATTAATAAACGGTTATTAAGATCATGATTAGGATCATATATATAAAATGGTTTGAGGGGTCAAATAGGGTTCAAGTTTTGATCTTTGCAAGCTAAATTCAAGTGTTAGTAAATCCTAACCAAAGTACAAGGTGTTGGTGACAAGTTTGGGGTATAACTACTTGAGGTTTCATACTTTTGGAGCTCCATTCATCATCATCATCTTCATCACTCATCAACAAGCTTCGAGTAGGTATAAACTCTTTTCTTGCTTGTAGTTTGTAAGTATGTTTCACAACTTGATCCTAATTGGGATTTAACTTTAAATGGTTAAAGTTTAACATGTTCTAAAATGGTAATTACATGCTTCCGCCTTATCTTATTTTCTAAATGGTTTTAGAAATAATGGAACTTGTTAAATCCCAACATGAAGATCAGATGAGGCAGAAGTACCCACATTTGTTCCCAGATGACGAGTCAACCCCTGCATCTGCTTAAATTTCGGGACGAAATTTCCGTAACGGGAAGGTACTGTCATGACCCTACTTTTTTCGTTATCTTTTACCGTTTATTATTTAATGTCCGTTAATTGTTATTCGTGCTACGTCATTTCTATGACCTAAATTATTGTTTTAGTAATAATATATTAATTATTATGTGTTATGTGAATATTTTTATTCATATTTTAAATTGTACGTTTCTACGTGTCGTGGATTTCTATCCGACGAATTATTTCGGTTTTCAAACCAACGGTCAAACTTTTGGGATTTTTAAATCCAAATTATTTTAAATACGATATTTTGATGTCATATGATTATATATAGTGATTATATATTTTATTTATCGCGTATATGTTATCTCTCCTAAAATTCAATCGCGTAGTAGCGTTTTCGCGTTTCGGGCTTCGATCGGGCGTTCGGGCCACAAGCAATTTATCAAAACATGAAAATGGCCAACAAATGGGTCCCACCTTACCCCATTCATCCGAACCTTGTTTAGAGAGGGGGGGGGGGGGCTTTTGTGCAATTTTTGATTAATCTCATTTTAATCTCAAAAATTATTTTAAACTTCTTATCTCTAACCTAGTCTTTTCTTTTTCATTTCTCTCTTCCCTTTTTCCTTATTCTTGGCCTTCGACTACAACCACTATCACCATCATCATCTTCTTCAATCAAGCACTCAATTCAAAGGGCTTTCATCATTTCCGGATTCACCGCATCGTCCTCTACGCGTCTATACCATTCGTTTCTTGATTAGGGTATAAACCCTAACCCTAGCTTCTTGATTTTTATTTAATTTTTCTATTTTTGTTGATTATTATGATAGTATAGTACTTGTGGATTGTTGGATTAATGATTGTATGCATAGAATTACTCGTTATTACATGTTTTCGGTTTGTTTAATTCTGGACAGCGGACTAATTGATCATTTCAGTACACTTAACTGATATTTTTGATAAAATAAAGTATTTAGATGAGTTCCTCTCATCAATACATTGATTTTAGACTCCGGATTCATGTTATTTCGATTCTCGGAACTTAAGTTATGCATAAAATGGTGTTTTCTTGGAATTAAAATATAAAAACGAATGTGTTCAGTTTTGGTTCGACTTTGTGACACTTTTGGAATCTCTAGGGTGTACTAGTGTGTTAGGATTGATGATTGGACGAACATTCATGTTCGGGTCATCGAAATTCGAGCCACGGATCACCCGGTATGACTAAAATAAGTTTTTGAACGGATTAAAGTTCCAAGTTGATATATGGCTGTTAGTCACGACTTGGGGACTGATTTTGGGGTGTTCTTAAGTGCAGTAATGTGTCAGGTGGTTTGGTTAGGAGAGGATATATATAAGACTCGCCGAAAACCGACACCCGGAGCTCAAGTTATGACCCGATGAACTTTTAATTAAAACTTATGGTTATGAAATAAGACTTATGATATATATTTATTATATCATTTATTAATTACATTATGATTTAATTAAACATTTAATTAAACTTATGATTAATAATACTTTTATTATTAATAAAAATACTTATGATAAGTATTAAACTTATGTTATGGGATTATTATAATTATAATAAGACTTATAATAAAGATTAATTAATTATTTAATTATTATAAGGCTTAGTTATTATTTAATTATAATTTAATTATTAAATACTTATAATTTAATAATAATAATTAAAACTTATGATATGATTAATAATTCATTATTAATTAATAATACTTATGATATGATTTAAAATTTATTATTAATTAATAATACTTATGTTATGATAAATATTTAATTAATTAATTAAATACTTATGTTATATTAATTATATCATTTAAACTTACGTTAACTTATTAATTCAATATATTTTAATTAAACTTGTTATGATATAATTATACATTTATGACTTTAAATAACATTATATCTTATATTATAAATATAATATACACTTTAAAATTCAATGTTGACTATTTTTGACCAAGGTTGACTTTTGACTTGACTTTCGGTTGACTTTGACTTTCAGTTAACTTATGTTGACTTTCTAATTAAGGAAATTTCCTAAGTTAAAAACTTTCTAAAAATAGAAACCTTCTAATTATAGAAACTTTCCTAATATAGTAACTTTCTAAAAATAGAAACTTTCCAAAAATAGAAACTTTCTAAAAATAGAAACTTTTCAAAAATGGAAACCTGCTAAAAATAGAAACTTTCTAAAAATAGAAAGTACGTGTTTTACGTTGTCCTGATCATACCAAAACATACTGAGTGTTGTTCTATGTTTACTTGCAACAAGTACTATAGCTATCATACTAAGACTTGACCTAAGTTAGTTATTTATATCGACCTGCTTTATTTATAGGTCGGCGTTGTGATCATTCTTGATCACTTACTTCATTTGCGGTTCACATTTTTGTGTGGTTACTTCATTTTCGTTAAGGTGAGTTATAGTCCCGTTTTTCATACTATTTAAAGTATTTTTGGGATGTGATTACATGCATTTTGTTTTACGTTTAGACACAAGTGGCAATTAAATTTAAATTATTCACTATGAGTTGAACGAAAATATTTCCTAGTCTGGTAACTGTAATCACTGGTTTCTACTGGTGAACGCGAATCCAATAGATAGATCTATCGGGCTTGTCAGCCCCATTTCGAGCTAGTCGCGCTAGCAATTTATAATCGGAATGTATTAGTACTTCGTAATTATTTGAAGATACACATGTTCAGTGTATATTGTGTTTCGTAAGGGTATGGAAATGGTTAAGTGGTTACCAGGTGACTCATGGATTAATGGAATAATAGTTTAATGTTTTCTAACATTTTTAAATCTTGTGGATTAAATTTTATTCGTTTATTTAAACCTATAATTCACTCAACATTTTTGTTGACAGTTTACTCGCATGTTTTCACAGGTACTTGATTATTTGGGCTTCTGCTGTGTTAGAGGTTCTGCATACATTTTGGCAGATTTTGATAAACATTAAACTTTGCATTCTTTTTGGTTATTTAAACTTGTGGGTGTTTGTTGACATGTTTTGGTCAACTTTGGATATTTTAATAAGTTGAGTTGTTTAGAACTACTTATTTTGGGTAAATTTCCTTTTTGGGAAACTTTTTGATTAAAGAATGCAATGTTGTTTAATAAATTCATTTAAAGTTCGAACATGATGTGGGACCAAGTGACGGAGCCATTAAGGGTACTTGACGGGGTCATCACAGTTGGTATCAGATCTCTGGTTGTAGGGAACTAGGCGGTCATAATGTGGTTAACCCTTGGTCTTTAGGGTGCATTAGAGTCTAGTCTACAGCCCAGCCTTTCTTGATATAGCATTATTATGCATTTCATTTCATATGAGGAATAATTATAAGTTATTGCTTATGTTGTTTCTATTTTGTATGTGGTATGTGGTTTTGCTGTTTGCAGATGTCGGTTCAAGCAACAGTTCCGGTCCAGCTCCTGTTTCCCCGTCTGCCGCCCGTCGTCGTGCTCAGCAGCCTCGCATGAATGACCATATTAACTACTACATGGCTACCATCACTCATATGACTAGGGCATATACGCCCGAGACGCGCATTGATGCTCTTAGCGATTGTATGCATGTCTTGTCGGATACGGAGGTGATGGATGAGATTAGAGCTGATATGGATACGTTCATTAGCTTCAAGCATGGGGTCGAGATCAAGATGCAGAAGTGTAATCGAGAGGTGGACACTAAGTTAGAGGCTCTTGAGAGCATGGTTCGTGGTCTTAAGACGAAGTTGGAGGAGGTGAAGAGTAAGTTGAGGAAGTATGAGACTCCCGAGGAGCCTCATACCAGCCCAACTTATCATACCCGCTCCAAGCAGGCGTGATGTGATGATTCATGAGTGATTACTTTATTTCATAGACTTAATGTCCTTTTATACATTTATTTTTGGGTGATGTACGGCATTTTTCCGAGGATTTTATTATGGGATGTTTTCGTTTATGTATGGATGGTTATTTCTTTTATAACATCTGTTATCATTATCATATTTTTTCTGGTGTTGTGGCTCTTGGCATGGTATAGTATATGCGTAATATAGTTCATGTATGTTAGGTGCTATGTATGTTGTATGATATTTATCATAAAGTATGTATGGATGTGGTGGCTATTTCTATAACTATAATAACTATCATGTTATTACTCATATTGTTCATTGACTATTATTTTAATGGTTAATCATTTCGGGTTCGATCTATTCCTTTATAACACTGGTATTATTCTTAGTACTAACGGTTGTGTTATTATGTTTTGAAGATCATGCCTCCCCGTGAGTCCAACGAAACTCGCATGCAACGTTTAATTGCTGAAGGGATTGCAGCTGCAATGGCAGCTAATGCTAATGTCAATGCCAACAATCAGGTGGGATGCTCCCACAAGACTTTCAAGGCTAGTCGTCCACAAGAATTTAGTGGCACCGAAGGATCCATTGGACTTACTCGTTGGTTTGAGAAGGTTGAGTCTATATTTTCGGATAGTAGAGTCCGTGATGAGGACAAGGTCAGTTTCGCCAACTACACTCTCAAAGACAGTGCTTTAACTTGGTGGAATAATTTGGTTAGCAGTTTGGGTAATGATGCTGCTTATGGTTTGTCTTGGAATGATTTTAAAGAGAGGATGATCACCCGTTATTGTCCAAGAGGTGAACTTAAGAAGTTGGAGACTGAGCTTAAGAACTTAAAGATGAAAGGAACCGAGCTCGATGCTTATGAGCAAAGGTTCTTTGAATTGATGTTGTTGTGTCCAAACGCTTATCCGGATGAGGACCGTAAGATTGAAGCTTATATTGATGGGTTATCTGAGCAGATTGAAACTGGGGTTGAGTCTAGTGAGCCTCAGACTATTGAAGCTGCCATGTTTATGGCACATAAGCTTAATGATAAGATTTTTAGGAGAGGTAAGAAGGCTGCGTCAGATGTTAGTGATGAAGTTGTTAAAAAGGCTGATGATGGAAAAAGGAAGTGGGATAACGCCCGCAACCAGAATCAAAGTCAGCAAAAGAAACAAACTTCGGATTCGAATAACCATAACCAGCGTATTTGTCCTAGATGTTATAAGGCTCACGATGCTTATTATACGGTTACTTGTAAGAGGTGTTCCAAGCAGGGACACATTGCTAAAGATTGTAAGGTGATCATGCCGGATACTGCTCCTCCTGCTACAAAATAATGGTGGTAATGGTAATGGGAAGCCGAAGAATGGTGGTAATCAGAAGGTTTGCTATGAATGTGGTAAACCGGGGCATTTTCGTGATACCTGCCCTAATAAGAAGACTGCTGAAAATGCACATGGAAGGGCGTTCAATATTAATGCCAGGGATGCTGAGGAAGATCCAAAACTTGTTACTGGTACATTCTCGGTCAACGACTTATCGGTTTATGTACTATTTGATTCAGGGGCTGATTTAAGTTTTGTGTCAAGTAAATTTAGTCCAAAAATCAAAACTCCATTAATTCCTCTAGACAGAATTTATGTTGTAGAGATAGCTAATGGTAAAGTGCTTACTGCTAAGACTGTGTATCGTAAATGTAACATTAATCTGGCTGGTAGAGATTTTGAGGTAGATTTAATACCGATTGACCTAGGCAGTTTTGACGTTGTTATTGGTATGGATTGGCTGTCTGCGAATCGTGCTGAAATTGTGTGTTATGAGAAAGTTGTTCGTATTACCAATGTGGTTGGAGAGCCGCTGATGGTTTTTGGGGATAAGAAATGCAGATAGTTAAATCTTATTAGCTGTTTGAAAGTTCATAAATATCTTCGCAAAGGCTGTCATGCTATTCTAGCTCATGTTGTTGATTCTGATAAAGAAGAGAAGAACATTCGTGATGTTCCTATTGTTAGAGATTTTCCCGAGGTATTTCCCGAAGATTTACCTGGCCTTCCGCTGCAACGCGCAGTAGAATTTCAAATTGATCTTGTTCCCGGTGCTACTCCTGTAGCACGTGCTCCTTATCGACTTGCGCCTTCCTAACTTCAAGAATTGTCGAGTCAACTCTGTGAGTTGTTAGACAAAGGTTTTATTCGTCCCAGTTCGTCCCCTTGGGGAGCTCCTATTCTGTTTGTTAAAAAGAAGGATGGTTCGTTCCATTTGTGTATTGATTATCGCAAATTGAACAAGCTCACAGTTAAAAATTGTTACCCTCTTCCAAGAATTGATGATCTGTTCGATCAGCTTCAAGGTTCGTCAGTTTATTCTAAGATCGCACTTTTTCCGATTATCATCAACTGCGGGTTAAAGAATCTGATATTCCGAAAATTGCATTCCGCACCAGTTATGGTCACTACGAATTTCTTGTTATGCCATTTGGATTGACCGGCAGTAACCCTAGTAGTTCATCTGGAAACACTTCCGGATATTCGAAAACTACTGGGATATCTGACACCATTTTCTTATCTTTCTTTGTATCAATGGCATAGACTAGAAATGATTCACACCCTTTGGCTAGAGATTTCTTAGCTTTCATTATCGAAATTAAAGGACGACCAAATCCACTGCGTTCCCCACGGGCCACTACACGTGTCCCATCGGTCAAAGGAAAAGAGATTATTTTCTTATGGCACTTAATGCTAGCTCTATTGTGACTTAACCAATCCATGCCTAATACTACGTCAAAACTAGCTATCGGCATCACTAAACAAGTCACAGGAAAAAAGCCTCCATCTATGTCGATGGTAGCTCTAGACACAGATGTTGTGACTGAGATCATTTTACCATCGGCCACTTCTACTCTTAATAGAGCAGAAATCATTTCAACAGGTAAATTCAACTTATCATAGAAGGTAACAGACATGAAGGAGCGATTTACACCAGAATCAAATAGCACACGAGCAGGTACAAAATTTATTAAGAACATACCCGTGATCACGTCGTCAGTAGCAGTAGCATCATCTACTGACATCTGAAAGGCTCGACCCTCAGGAGCTGGAGGATTCTTTCTTTTGTGGCCCATAACAGAAGCCGAAGATCCACCAACAGACATTGTTCTAGCCCCTGACCCCGCCCTGAAACTCAGTCTCTTTGCCGTTAGACATTCAGTTGATCGATGCCCTTCTTTTTACAATTTCAGCAAACATTGTCTTTAGAATAACATGATTGAAAATCATGACCCACCGTTCCACATCTCATACATCTCTTAGTCAAAACTGAACGTACGACGATCTGCACGCATGACACCAACCTTTCTGACTGAATCCAGTACCACTCTGCAAGGATTTCCCTCTCTGATTGTAACTAGAAGACTTCTTTGACCTAAAACTCATTTGACATGTCGCTTGTTTAGGTTGCAACATTTGTTCTCTTCTTTGTTCTTTTGTTGCTTTTACATCACCTTCCACGTTTTTCGCCATGGTGAAGGCTTGCGGTAAGGTTGTTGCCATTCTGACCATCGTTCGGTATTCGGGTAGTATCATCTCTACGAACTGATCAATTCGGGATTGTTCGTCTGGGAGCCATTGTTGCACAAATCGAAGCTTGTCGGTATACTGCTCAATTACTTCATCAATGGACATTTGTTCTGTCATTTTTAATCCCATGAACTCTCTCTTCAACTTAGAAATTTCATACGCAGAGCAATATTGTTCATACACCTTCGCATAAAACTGATCCCATGTAATTTGACTCAGTTGTTCCTTCGGTATAGGAGCAGTCAGAGAATCCCACCAACTCATCGCTTTATTCTTTAATAGCCTACTTGTATATGTAACTTGCAACTCAGGCTCACATTGGCATGCCTCTAATGCCCGTTCTATTTCCTTCAACCAGTATAAGGTTACAGTAGGGGTTGAACTTCCTGAATATTCGGGTGGTTTACAATCAAGTAACTGTTTAAAGGTGCACTTTTTCTTAGTTTCAACTATCGGTTTTTGAAACATAGGGTTCTGAGATGGATTCATCACAGGATTTTGATAAGGGTAGTTGAATTGTGGAGGACACTGGAATTGCGACGAAAATTGGTTTTAGACTTGTGGTGGTTGAGAAGTAATCCGCATCAGCATAGATGAATATTGTAGGATCGGAAAACCAGGAGGTGTAGGCTCAACATTTACATTTGAAATCACAATAGGTTGAGCATTTTCAAGTTCTGTTATCCTATCCCTAGATTCTTTTAGTTGACTTTCCAACGGGTTGATATATTCCTGTTGATCGTCATCAGGAACATATCTGTGACGACCCGGAAATTTTCGACCAAATTTAAACTTAATCTTTATATATTTTCGACTTGATAAGCAATGAATTTTAATAAATCTTGAACCTCCAAAAAGAGTTTTACACAAGCTTTCGGTCACCCTTTTATTCCGACGATTCACGAACGTCATAACTTGATTTAATTGTTTAATTGTTTAATTATTGTGTATATATATGGATTTTTATATATTTAACTTGAAAATATGATAATTAAATATCTCATTAAGTATATTAACAAAGTATTATATATATATATATATATATATATATATATATATATATATATATATATATATATATATATATATATATATATATATATATATATATATATATATATATATATATATTTTCATACTAGTAATTTAAAGAGTTTTCAAACAATATATATATTACTATTTAAACGACGTAATTAACTTATGTTAAAATGTATTTACATATAATGTATTACGAGTGTAAATACATCCTTACAAGTATTGAATACACTTTATAATATACCAATACATATAAAGGATAGCTATACTCATATTTTCGTTCAATTTCCTCAAGAATTCTACTCGCATTCATACGGTATTTTTACCCATATTATACACAGCTTCTAGAAGTATTTACTATTGGTATATACCAATAGAAATCTGCAATTATTTGTGTAATATGTCATCCATGACCTAATCAATTTAATATGGCATGTATGACTTAATACAATTTAACCTATCTTAGATATTTTCACTAAAAGCCAAAATTATAAGCTTATAAATAAGGACCATTTTAACTCATTTTTACTCCACATTTTCTTAAACTATAAACACACACTTGAATGCTCTCATATCATACTTTAATCTTAGAAACTATCCTCTTCATAATCAAGGTAAAATACTTCTCAAAATCCTTGTTCAATTCCTTGTATAGTTGCTATCTTATTATACTTATAAAACTTGTAAAAACTAGAACTTATTTTGGTGAACACCAAGCTTGTTTGAAAAACTAATCTAATCTTTCTAACTTAACTTTAATAACACTTATTTATATGTATTATGATGTTATATTAAGTTAATATAATAACTTATAACTTGTACATATGAAGAACACCTTGAAACTTAACATATATCATTTAATCTCCATTCGGTAAAAAGCGGTCTGTTTTGGGTTGGGAATTAAAAACCTATCTTAGACTTTGAGTTCGAGGCTAAGACTTTGGAAATATGTTAATATATGTAAATAAGACTTCCAGTATTTTTTTTTCCATGATTTTAGACAAAGTGGAAGTATTTTATCAAAAATCATATATTGAGTGGATGCCGGGATTTTTCCAAATCTGTCCACCGACACAAAAAGAGGGTAAAGCTCTAAAAATTACTACTTGGGATGAATTTTTCGAATTGATTTTATAAAATTTACTTCTTAATAAATCCATAGCAATTTGATTCACTTTAAACGGAGTTGTAATGAATATTTGGCGAGCAAAACAAAATCTGCTAAAATTAACGTTGTATGGACGAAATTTATATTATAAAAACTATATTAACCATATCCTTGTTAACTTTTCCTATATCCTATATATATTTGGACATGTTATTAGTAGTATAACAAAATATTATAATCTTGGTTAATTCTGTTGTCGTGACCCGTCCTTATCCATATGGACGAATACATTACATTTGGTTACATCGCGAGGTACTTGACCTCTATATGATACATTTTACAAACATTGCATTCGTTTTTAAAAGACAAACTTTCATCACATCGAAAGTTGACAGCATGCATACCATTTCATAATATATCCAACTATAATTGACTTAATAATAATCTTGATGAACTCAACGACTCGAATGCAACGTCTTTTGAAATATGTCATGAATGACTCCAAGTAATATCTCTAAAATGAGCAAATGTACAGCGGAAAATTTCTTTCATACCTGAGAATAAACATGCTTTAAAGTGTCAACCAAAAGGTTGGTGAGTTCATTAGTTTATCATAAACAATCATTTTCAATAATATAATAGACCACAAGATACTCATAAATATACGTTCCATGCATAGAAATAAAAATCATTCATATGGATTGAACACCTGGTAACCGAACTTAACAAGATGCATATAAAAATATCCCCTATCATTCCGGGACTCCCTTCGAACATGATAAATTCGAAGTTCTAAAGCATCCGGTACTTTAGATGGGGCTTGTTGGGCCCGATAGATCTATCTTTAAGATTCGCGTTAATTAGGGTGTCTGTTCCCTAATTCTTAGATTACCAGACTAAAAAGGGGCATATTCGGTTTAATAATCCAGCCATAGAATGTAGTTTCAAGTACTTGTGTCTATTCTATCAAATATTTATAAAGCAGCGCATGTATTCTCAGTCCCAAAAATATATATTGCAAAAGCATTTAAAAAGGGAGCAAATGAAACTCACAATAGGATATTTTGTAGTAAAACTATTCATACGACGATACTGAACAATGCAGAGTTGACCTCGGATTCACGAACCTATATCAATTGTATATCTATTAAAATATATAATAGAAATCACATTTCATTTATTATATTATTTACATATTTGTAGTTATATAGAATTTATACTAAATTCCATTTAAAAATGTATACTTATATTATATTTTAAATTATATGTTATATATATTTAAAATGATTAATATCTATACATTTAGTTATATTAATATATCTATATATTATATATATATGATTAATATAAAAAAAATATATCAATAGTTTGTTATATGTAAGTATTTATATAAGTAATGTTACTATTTTTTGATATATAGTTATATGAAATATTAATACGATTATAGTATATGAAATAAGTATATTTTATGTACAAAATATTTATCCGTTTAAAAAAATAATAGTTTTGATAATAATGATGTGCTATTAATAATAATAATAACTTTATTAATACTAATAAAGATAATACTAATAAAAATTATATTGTTAATAATGATACCTATGTTAATGATAATGATAATACTAATAATAATAAAAATGATACTAATACTAATGGTAATGAAAATAATAATAATAATTTGTATTTTTTTCAAAATAATAATAATAGTAATAATAATAATCATAATAATGATCATAATACCTATTTTAATACTAATACTATTAATAATACTCTTAATACTTTAATGATAATACTTATTAATAATAATGATACTTATTGATAATAATAATACCTTTTTAATTATTTTATTGTATAAAACTTTCATTATTACTCATAATCTTAATCATTTTTTTTCATACTTTTATCATATCGAATTCATATGGGTTACTATATCCATACTTATAATTGTTAATAAGTTTTATCCATCTATTATTTTATAATCATAGCATTTTAACTTTATATTTTATATCTAATTCATAATAATAATAGTAATAATAATAACAACAACAACAACAACAATAATAATAATAATAATAATAATAATAATAATAATAATAATAATAATAATAATAATAATAATAATAATAATAATAATAATAATAATAATAATAATAATAATAATAATAATAATCATGATATTTACTAATAATAATAAGGATAGAATATAAAATAAGAGAGTATACCCTTTCCAAGCCTTTTATAAAAAGAATGCCTCCAAACGGGACTCGAACCCATGACCTCTCGTATAACACAAACACCCTAATCCATTCCTCCATTTCATCCTTTCTGTTTTAATTACGGATTAAATCCTTTTACCCAGTATTCGACTATTTTCATTTTCTATATCCTAACTTCATCATCTTATCATGTATCATTCTATCATACTTCTCGGCCCAATTTCCTTCAGTTTATAACTATTGTAGGAGTCCAGCAGGAGTAAGAGCTGGGTCGGCCCAATTATATACTTCAATCGGTCCATGATTATAACCCATTATCCTAACCACTAAAGATTAGGAACGCAACCTAACTGACTAAAATATTGCTCAGTATATCATAGCAGATTTCACAAAAAAAAGGATATCCAGCTGTAATTCCATTACGCGTTTGAAACAGAAACACCAAATCGAAAAAAAGGAACATGAGGTAATAATCCGACCCAACAGTATAATTAAATAATTCATGGGGTTTAATTATTTATTGAATGTCGGCCATCAAGGGATTATAATAATTGGTGACTTCCTTACATTAACTTTACAGCTACTCATCGACCTTATTAGTGTAAAATAATTCGTAAGCACTTCGATACTATGTGTAATTTAATGTTGGTCTTACATGATAAGGATGTGGGTTTGTGTTTGGCAAGGGAAATTCTTGAACGACAGTCGGTAGTAGAACATAAACGAGTTCATACGGTTTATCATCATCATCTTTATTTATATCGCTGTTGTAACAGAATGTGTAAACAATATTTACAATGGTGTTTTGGGTCTATTCAAAACGTTGCAACATCGTAATAGCAGTAACAATGGTGATGAATTTGTTGGATTGTAGTGGAGTTGTTGATTTGGTTCTCGGACACCAGAAAAAGAAAAGGAACAATAGTAGTTATAGGGTTTTGGTAGAGGATTGCTTGATCAAAATAATAATTATAATAATAATAATAATAATAATAATAATAATAATAATAATAATAATAATAATAATAATAATAATAATAGAATAGCAGCAGGAGCATCGATATAAAACAAATGGGTTTTGGTTTTGGGGTGGTTCACGAGTAGCTGTAGTAGTGGGTGGTTCTTGGGTGAGCATGGTGATTAATGATTGTAGCCGATGGTTATTAAGGTGGTGGTGATGGTGACTCTCGGTATGTTTTCAAGTGGTAAAACAAGTAGTAGTGGGTTCTTCAATTGTTAAAAGAAAAAAGAAAACGTACGTGGTGGTGATAAAGATTGTAAGTGGCCTTGTATGTCGACAGTGTCTATGATGGTTGAAAAGATTCGATGGTGACTGAAGGTTCAAGTTTAGCCGGTGATGTCTTGATGTCTTGTGAAAAAGAATAAATAGAAAATAAGGGTGGTGAAGAGGTGAAGGTGTCTATGGTGGTGGTGTTTACAAGGGTGGCTGTATGGTAGTGTCAAAGTGGTGACTTGAGGATGGTTTCTGCCGAAACAAAGAGAAGAAGGAAGAGATAAGATGATGGTTAAAAATAAGTGTTGCCTTTGCATCTATTACATATCTCTCAATTTGTATATATGATACTAATTAGTTTATGATAAGAAAAGTGAAAACAGTAACATAATCATTCAATCAATATATTAAAGTGTTCAATTAGAAGCAGTGAAGAGAATTGTTTTGTTTTGGTGATTCACGGACACAGAAATAGACATAGATATTTATTAATAGTAATATAATAATAATTATAATAATATTAAAAATAAAACGTGTGATAATATATTAGCCGTCGCCTTTCACGGACTGGATTTCGTACTCCGCTGTTAGTCAGTAGCGGATAAAGGTATTCGAAAAAGTTCCGAATTTTTAGAGTGAGTATATTTAATTATTTCGATCATTATTATGTAAAATTAATCATAAAAAGTTGACCTTTTTATTAGCGTTCATTCCCAAATAAGAAATACAGAGTATTGAAATTCAACTTAAGATATTTAAATATATTCTTAGCAACTCTAAAATTTATATAACTTAATTACATACCTACGTTTATTACTAAATTTCATAATCTCATATTTTAACTTGTTTAATAACAATCGAATGATAAATTAGTGTCACCGTCGTTTACTAAATAAATTCGAAATCACATACATATATTTAATATACTTCAATTATATATATATATATATATATATATATATATATATATATATATATATATATATATATATATTGATATATTTTAAATAATAATTATTATAATATCATATTTTCATTTTATTTTACATAATACATTCTAATAATTAAATCATATAATATTTCCAATTATTTTTCAAATTATATATTCATCTATTTAAATATATATGTATCTATTTACAAATAGTGGTACGTGAATCGTCGAGAGTAGTCGAAGTTTAATGAATGTAAGAAAATAGTTCAAAAATTTTTTAGACTCAACCTTACAGACTTTGGTTATCGTGTCAAAGACATTAAGTCGTATCGAGAGTTTGGTTCGAAATTAGTCAAAATTTTCCGGGTCGTCACATCTGTGATTGTATATATGTATAATAATATTCTTGGTACGTCTTAACACAATAAGTATACAATACGTTTTGATAAATCCTAACAGAATACATACACAATACGTCTTAGTTAGTTCTAAGACAATACGTATACAATACGTCTCTGGGTTGATGCAAAGACAATATGTATACAATACATCATGGGGTAATTCTAAGATTATATATATATATACCGATTATTGGACTGTTAGACTTTTGGACTATTTTGGACTACTAACATAAAATGTTAAAAATTATTATATAAGTATTCTATGAACTTGCTTTATTTTATTCATATGTCGTATTATTATCTGAATCATTATTATTGTTATAGGTTCGTGAATCCAAGGACGACGGTCATATTTTTAATAAGTTGAAAAACTTATTATTAATATACTTTTACTACTGTGAGTATATAGTCCCATTTTTAAACTCTACAAATATTTTAGGATGAAAATACATGCATTTTATGTTTTACGCCATAGACACAAGTACTTAAAATATATTCTACGTTGAGTTGTACCACTTTGCATATCTTCCCTAATAGCTTGGTGACTAATATTTACATGTTGTAAGAACATCTATCGGGTTTGACAACCCCAACCGGGCTAGTCGCTCTAGTATCGTAAACGGTTGCATAGTACTTCATTTTTACTACACTTGGTACAGTGTAGGGAGATTTCATAATAAAGGGAATATGCCACATTAATGGTTAAGTATGGTTACCGAAGCGCTCAACAACTTATAGAATACTTTTATACAATTGCGAGTGTACATATATTTATAACTATGAAATCTTGTGGTCTATATTTATATCGATGATAAACCTATATATATCACCAACCTTTGTGTTGACTGTTTACGCATGTTTATTCTCAGGTCCTTAAGAAAGTCTTCCGCTGTTGCATTATCTGAGCAAGTTGTGCATGGAGTCTCATACTTTTATTTAAATAAAGTGTTGCCTTCAATAAAACCTTTGTCATATATTATATTCGACTGTTACGTCACGTGTGTAGTATTTGGAAACCGATGTATTTTGGGGATTATTTCTTAAATAATCACCCGCTTGTTTAAAACATGCATTATGTATAATAATGATGTGCTTTTTATGAAACGAACGCAATATTTTCTAAAACGTATCATATAGAGGTAAAATATCTCGCTATGAGACCAATGAGAACGTACTGCGTTTATCGTAATATGGACGGGTCGTTTCAGTTGGCATCAGAGCGTTGGTCTTAACGAACCAGAATTTGCATTAGTGTGTTTAACCAGTAGTTGTTAGGATGCATTAGTGAGTCTGGACTTCGACCGTATCTGCATATTATAAATTTTGCTTATCATTTTTGTCAGAAATTACCTGCCTATCAATTTTTAATCTAGACACGTTTTACTGCAATTATTGCATAGATAGTGTATGGACATATTCATATCTTATCATATCTATCATGGTAGACTCTGCCTGACATCTTCCGTAAATTCCTTCGTAACTTATGGGATTTTGGTATTAAATATACATATGTAAATTATGTATTAAGAATATCAATCTAAATCCTAATTTTTTTTTTTCATATCAACAATCATTTCTCTGATCGTGTAAGGCGGATCCTTCACAAAGCTCGAGCTCATCGGATTCTAAAAGCTATTCCGATATGGAATTTCATTTGAGCTCCGAGAGCAGTTTAACCGGAATGAACCAACCAATTAGTCATCACTTTTTTTGGATGAATTGGGGGTGGGTTCGTGGACGAATCAATCAATTTAGACAAGAAAAAAGCAATCTCTTTCATGAATCTAATTCGCCTCTCGATGGAGAACATGAGGCACTTACCGGCGAACCCGTTCGTATCACCATTTTCTCTCTCTTTTCCAGGATATGCCGCAACGAGTAAAATATTACTAATATTATTGAGGCTATCCGAACTTTACTCCGTATCTTGCATGGTGAATTATTTACTGTCATGAAAAGCAAAACTTCATTAGCAAGTGCATCCTACATCATTTCATTCCCTTTATAAAGCTCTTGACCTCTCTTTTTATTCAAGAAACTTTAAACATATTCTTTCACAATACAAAACAAAACAAAACAAATTCTCATCATCTATACTCACATCAAACCACTACCAGCACCAGCACCAGCAGTACCAACAACATCACAAGCCTCAACATCGCAAGCCACATTACGAGCATCAACATCATACGCACCGCAGGCACTGAGGGATACCAACAATAATAAGTGATGAAGTATTAATTCATTATTTCATTTACGTTGAAGAAATATTCCGCGGCGATTATGTAATCTCTAAAGTTTTAGGGATTATTCATTTCTAGTTCCAACCGTAAACCAAATGAGATTAATATAATATTAACTCATTAAATCCATATTACATCTGAAGAAAATATACATACATATATTTTCATAAAGACTGTAATAAAAATTCTTTTGTACAAAATATTACTTGTGAAATTTTATTTTAACGGGTAGGTAATACCCGAGAAATACTTAAGTTCACATTAATATGTTATACTGTGCATTTTTCAATGATGTTTCGACAATCATTAATTATACTCTCTCCTTTCATAGCAATATACATCATTTCATAAAATTCAAGACAACCATTTTCCATACCAATTCAATTACATATTCTGATTCTGACAGATCAAAATCCAAGTCTTGATTTAAGAAGTGCCATCAATCTTAAATTCCTACATCCTTCAAAATCACACTTTAAATTCAAACTATACTAGAACATCACTTTCATTCACAGAACTCATAAAGATATTCGTATCATTCAAGATTCACGATGAATTCATTATACGGATATTGACAATGACGACTTACGTCTAAACCGTTCAAAATTCTTGAAAACATCTCAACTAAGGAACAATCGAGAGAATGAACCAATCACACGATACTGATAATGCTAAAAACGAACATATATTTTATAGCATTATTCCTCAAGAAAGACAAGCTTTTAGTTGCAATTGTTCTATTTAAAAGTGATATTCGTTTAAATAATAAAAGGTGAAGACAAAAGACAGATTCGATGAATTGAAGACGCAAACGACCAAAAAGCTCAAAAGTACAAAAGACAATCAAAGAGGTTTCAATTATTGATAAGAAACGTCTCGAAATTACAAGAGTACAAGATTCAAAACGCAAAGTACAAGATATTAAATTGTACGCAAGGACGTTCGAAAATCCGGAACCGGGACCAGAGTCAACTCTCAACGCTCGACGCAACGGACTAAAAATTACAAGTCAACTATGCACATAAATATAATATAACATTTAAATAATTCTTATAATTATTTATATATTATATAAATAAATAAAAACCGTCGGCAAGAAAGACTCCAAATTGTGTGAGCTGTATTTACAAACTCCGCGACTCGCGGAGTTTGAAGGCAAAAAATGCCGCGAGTCGCGGAGCCCCAAATTCTGCAATTCCCTATAAAGCCAGCCGAATTCTGATCATTTTTCATCATCTAATATCTATCTCTCTCTCAATATATACGTAATTATATATATAATTTTTATTTTAATTTTAATTTTAATTTTAAATCCTAATAATAAGGGTATGTTAGCAAATGTTGTAAGGGTGTAAGTCGAAATTCTGACCGTGTAACGCTACGCTATTTTTAATCATTGTAAGTTATGTTCAACCTTTTTAATTTAATGTCTCGTAGCTAAATTATTATTATGCTTATTTAATCCGAAGTAATCATGATGTTGGGCTAATTACTAAAATTGGGTAATTGGGCTTTGTACCATAATTGGGGTTTGGACAAAAGAGCGACACTTGTGGAAATTAGAGTATGGGCTATTAATGGGCTTTATATTTGTTTAACTAAATGATAGTTTGTTAATGTTAATATAAAGATTTACAATTGGGCGTCCCTATAAATTACCATATACACTCGATCGGACACGATGGGCAGGGTATTTATATGTACGAATAATCGTTCATTTAACCGGACACGGGAATGGATTAATAGCCACTAGAATAATTAAAACAGGGGTGAAATTATATACAAGGACACTTGGTATAATTGATAACAAAATATTAAAACCTTGGGTTACACTCAGTCGACATCCTGGTGTAATTATTAAACAAAGTATTAAAATCTTGTTACAGTTTAAGTCCCCAATTAGTTGGAATATTTAACTTCGAGTATAAGAATAATTTGACGAGGATACTCGCACTTTATATTTATGACTGATGGACTGTTATGGACAAAAACCAAACAGACATATTAAATAATCCAGGACAAAGGACAATTAACCCATGGGCATAAAACTAAAATCAACACGTCAACCATCATGATTACGGAAGTTTAAATAAGCATAATTCTTTTATTTCATATTTAATTTCCTTTATTTTATATTTAATTGCACTTCTAATTATCGCATTTTTATTGTTATTGTATTTAATTGCACTTTTAATTATCGTACTTTTTAATTATCGCAAGTTTATTTTATCGCACTTTTATTATTCGCAATTTCATTATCGTTATTTACTTTACGCTTTATTTTAAGTCTTGTATTTATTTTTAATATTTTACATTTGGTTTTAACTGTGACTAAAGTTTTAAAATCGACAAACCGGTCATTAAACGGTAAAAACCCCCCTTTTATAATAATAATATTACTTATATATATATATATATATATTTGTATTTTTATAAAAGTAAACTAATATAGCGTTAAGCTTTGTTTAAAAAGATTCCCTGTGGAACGAACCGGACTTACTAAAAACTACACTACTGTACGATTAGGTACACTGCCTATAAGTATTGTAGCAAGGTTTAAGTATATCCATTCTATAAATAAATAAATATCTTGTGTAAAAATGTATCGTATTTAATAGTATTTCCTGCTAAAATTAATAGCTATTTTAAATACACCTCACATGACATCAAGTATATTTTTGGCGCCGCTGCCAGGGACACTCTTAAACGCCGGAAGCGCAACGCTAATATAAAAAAAAAACGTCAATTTAAACTGTACCAGAGTTGAATTCTGGAACCCCGCGACTCGCGGGGTTTGTAGCTTCGGGGACCGCGACTCGCGGAGCCGTCTGACACGAACCTGGTCCAGCAATTAATACGAGTTAGGTTTTAATTATTTATTATTATTATTATTAAACCTAATTAGGTTTTATATATAATATTATTTAGTTTAAGTTTTTAATTAATTTGTAATATTAAATTTTAATTAGTTTTATTTATATATAAAAATTAATACTATTATAAAATAAATAATATAAAAATAATATTTTTATAAAAATTGTACTTTTTACAACTTTTTGTATATTTTTATATTTTGTCCCTTTTTAATCGTTTTAGTGTAATATTTGTATTTTTCGCTCATATTTAGTTTTAAACTTAGTTTTTGCCATAGTTATTTTTACTTCTAGATTTTTAGGCTTTGCCGTAAAATCCCTTAAGTGCTTTTTCTTTAGACTAATATTTAGGTGCTTTAGAATTTTGCGACGCCTTTTTAAGTTTTAGTTTCTTTTTAAGTTATTTCCATTTGGGATTTAGTTTTTCCTGTAAGCTTTAATATTTTTAGACGACTTTTACCTATGTATCAATTATCATTCCAATTAGTAATCTCAATTTGCGATTATAATTTTAAGTTAGTTGTAGTAATAAGGTTAGGTTAGTCAAGTATTTTTAAGTTTTATAAGTTTCTTTTATTTTTCCGTCACCTTTTATTTTTCAACCATTTTTCTTTTTCGACCTTTTTCGACGAACTCTTTTTCTTTCTTATTTCTCGCTATTCTAGTTTTAGGACATAGATTTTTATTCTACTTCTTATCTAAATTTCTTAAAATTACGAAAATTTATTTTAAGTGGTTAAATTGATAGACATCAAAATTTTCTGGTTCGTAGTAATAGTTGGATTTGTACGTGGACCGGGTTATTGGAGCCAAACAGTCCTCAATTATATTGAGACCAAACGAATCCTGCCCCTCTGCTGCATCTTTTGGCTATTCGAAACGTGGGCAAAATCAGAAAAGTCTATTGATTGGATAACTTATTATAATTTTTCTTTCCTTTTTAAAACTAATAGGATATTCAGTGAATGCACCGAGCAAGACGTTCACCACCTTTTGTACGTTCACCACCTGTAACTAGATCAAGACATTTAGTAAATATTACCGCCGTTGATTTTTCTTTAGAATCGTCATCCAGTCTACCAAGTACTTCAGTTCAAATTTCCGATAATCCATTTTTTGAACCCGACCTCACAATTGAGAATCCGGAGAATATTCAGGAACGATTCATAGATCCTGAACCACTAAATTTTCCTCCGGAACCACCAATCATTCAAACAGAGATTGTTGAGAAACGAACCATTAAATCAGAATCCTCTAGTGATTCCGATTCAACAAATTCAATTATGGAGAATCTGGAACCTTTAAGTATGGAAGACCGAATGAGAGCTAAACGCACTGGCCAAGGTCACGCAATTACTCATCCAGACATTAATGCGCCAGATTATGAAATCAAAGGACAAATTCTACACATGGTGACTAATCAATTCCAATTTAGTGGTGTGACGAAGGAAGATCCAAACGAACATCTACGTACCTTTAATAGGATCTGCACACTATTTAAAATCCGAGAAGTTGAGGATGAACAGATATATCTCATGTTATTTCCCTGGACTTTAAAGGGAGAAGCCAAAGATTGGTTGGAGTCGTTACCTGAAGGGGCGATTGATACATGGGATGTTTTAGTTGAAAAATTTCTTAAACAATTCTTTCCTGCATCTAAAGCCGTAAGACTTCAAGCAGAAATTGTTACGTTCACACAGAAGCCGAATGAAACTCTATATGAGGCGTGGACAAGATATGGAAAGTTATTAAGAGGATGTCCGCAACATGGTTTAGACACCTGTCAAATAGTACAAATATTCTACCAAGGATGCGACATCACTACAAGGAAAGACATAGATATAGCAGCTGGTGGTTCTATTATGAAGAAAACCGAAACTGATGCTTACAAAATTATTGATAACACTGCTTCCCACTCACACGAGTGGCACCAAGAAAAAGATATCGTTAGATCATCTAAAGAAGCTAGAGCCGATTCTAGCCATGACTTAGATTCCATTTCCGCAAAGATAGATGCTGTGGAGAGACGAATGGAAAAGATGACTAAAGATATTCACTCAATACGAATTAGTTGTGAGCAGTGTGGAGGACCACATTTGATAAAAGATTGTCTCAGTATTGAATTAACAATGGAACAAAGAGAGAATATTTCATACATAAACCAAAGGCCTGGAAATAATTATCAGAATAATTATCAACCGCCAAGACCGATTTACAATCAAAATCAGAATTATAACCGAAATATTCCATACAACAACCAACAAGGTCCTAGCAATCAACAAGTATCCAATAATAATTACAATCAGCAAAGACCTAATTTTCAAAACAAACCACCACAACAAACCGATGATAAAAAGCCGAATTTAGAAGATATGATGACGAAGCTAGTTGAGACTCAAACGCAGTTTTTCACATCTCAGAAACAAACTAATGAACAAAATACTCAAGCATTTAGAAATCAACAAGCTTCTATTCAAAATCTGGAACAAGAAGTAAGTAACCTAGCAAGATTAATAGGTGAAAGAAAACCGGGAAGTCTACCTAGTGATACAAACGCTAACCCCCGGAATGAAACAGCTAAATCCATTACCACAAGAAGTGGTACAACACTTAAACCACCTGAAATACCTGTAACTTTTGATGAAGCTATTCCTACTCCACAAGAACCACAACCTGATCAAGATAAGGAAAAAGAACCGGTAGTTGAAAAGGTTAATGAAGATAACACAGTTAAGGCTAAACCTTATGTTAAACCATACCAACCACCACTTCCTTACCCGAGTAAAATGAAGAAAGAGAAACTTGAAGCCGAGCAATCCAAATTCTTGGATATGTTTAAACAGATAAATGTAAATCTTCCTTTCATTGATGTGATTTCAGGAATGCCTAGATATGCTAAATTCTTGAAAGATCTAATCTCAAATAGAAAGAAAATGGAAGAACTCTCGGCTGTTACTATGAATGCTAATTGTTCAGCAGTGCTGTTGAATAAGATACCAGAAAAACTATCTGATCCAGGAAGTTTCACAATTCCATGTTTTCTGGGTAGTCTTAGTTCAATAGAAGCATTAGCAGATTTAGGTGCTAGTATAAATTTAATGCCGTATTCACTATACGCTAAACTAGACCTTGGAGAATTGAAACCAACAAGAATAAGCATACAACTAGCCGATAGATCAATAAAATATCCTAGAGGGATAATGGAGAACATGCTAGTTAAAGTTGGTACTTTAGTATTTCCAGTAGATTTTGTTGTTCTAGACATGGAAGAAGATTCTCAAGTTCCTCTCATATTAGGAAGACCATTCTTAAACACTGCTAAAGCAATGATAGACGTGTTCGGTAAGAAATTGACCCTAAGTATAGAGGATGAGAGTGTTACCTTTTCAGTTGATAGAGCAATGCAACAACCACAATCTGCAGATGATACATGTTATTATATTCAAACTATAGATGCACATGCAGAATTATTAGAAGAATTTCCAGAATTACAAGGAACAGGAGAATGTTCTTTAGGAGAAGGTAATGAACCAATTAATGAAGCTGAAATGTTAGCTACACTTATAGCTAATGGATATGAACCAACAACAGAAGAAATTCAAATGCTAAAAGAAGAAGACAGATATCGATATAAATCATCGATAGAAGAACCTCCGAAATTAGAGTTAAAGCCACTTCCAAACCATTCGGAATACGCTTATTTACATGGTGAATCTGAATTACCTGTAATAATATCGTCTTCTCTTACTGAAAATGAGAAATCACAACTCATTTCTGTGTTGAAAGCTCATAAACCAGCCATTGCATGGAAGATTCATGATATTAAAGGAATAAGTCCTTCGTATTGCACACATAAAATCCTTATGGAAGAAGGTCATAAAACGTATGTGCAACGCCAACGAAGACTAAATCCTAATATGCAAGATGTAGTTAAGAAAGAGATTATTAAACTGCTAGATGCAGGTTTGATATATCCAATCTCTGATAGTCCATGGGTAAGCCCAGTTCAATGCGTGCCTAAGAAGGGTGGCATGACTGTCATTACAAATGAGTAAAATGAGCTTATTCCTACTAGGACTGTAACAGGATGGCGTGTATGTATTGATTATAAAAAATTAAATGACGCCACCAGAAAAGATCACTTTCCCTTACCTTTTATTGATCAAATTTTGGAAAGATTAGCCGGGAATAGTTACTATTGTTTTCTAGATGGATTTTCCGGATATTTTCAAATTCCAATAGCACCCGAGGACCAAGAGAAAACCACATTCACGTGCCCTTATGGTACTTTTGCTTACAAACGCATGCCATTTGGACTTTGCAACGCCCCTGCAACCTTTCAAAGGTGTATGATGGCGATTTTTCACGACATGATAGAAGAATGCATGGAAGTATTCATGGATGACTTTTCAGTCTTCGGTGATACATTTGAATCATGTCTAGCTAATCTGGAACGAATGCTAATTAGATGCGAACAATCAAATCTAGTTCTTAATTGGGAGAAATGCCATTTCATGGTTAAAGAAGGCATCGTTCTTGGACATAAAATTTCAAAAGAAGGAATTGAAGTGGATAGAGCTAAAGTAGATGTAATTGCTAAACTTCCACATCCCACCAATGTTAGAGGAGTTAGGAGTTTTCTAGGGCATGCCGGTTTTTACCGACGTTTCATAAAAGATTTTTCTAAAATTGCCACTCCTATGAATAAACTCCTAGAAAAGGATGCTCCATTCATCTTTTCAGATGAGTGTATCAAGTCTTTTAATATTCTTAAAGAGAAACTCACTAATGCGCCAATCATGATAACACCAAATTGGAATCTACCATTTGAACTAATGTGCGATGCAAGTGATTTTGCAATGGGAGCCGTTTTAGGACAAAGGATTGAAAAACGATTTCAACCTATATATTATGCTAGTAAGATGTTACAAGGAGCACAAACGAACTATACAACTACTGAAAAAGAACTCCTTGTTATTGTCTTTGCTTTTGACAAATTTCGATCATATCTCGTTCTAGCAAAAACGGTGGTCTATACCGACCATTCTGCTCTTAGATACCTATTTTTGAAACAAGATACTAAACCAAGATTAATCCGTTGGATCTTACTCTTACAAGAGTTTGATATTGAAATTCGAGATAAAAGAGGAGCAGAAAATCTCGCCGCTGATCATCTTTCTCGTCTCGAAAATCCTGAGTTAGAAGTTCTAAATGAATCGGCCATACAAGACAACTTTCCTGATGAATATCTATTGAAGATAGATTATAAAGAAATTCCATGGTTTGCAGACTATGCAAACTACTTAGTTTGTGGATTCCTTGAAAAAGGATTATCGTACCAAAGACGAAAGAAATTCTTCAGTGATATAAAACACTATTTTTGGGAAGATCCACATTTGTTTAAAAGTTGTCCCGATGGAATAATACGCCGATGTGTATTTGGAGATGAAGCTAGTAAAATATTAAACCATTGTCACACAGGACCAACAGGAGGGCATTATGGGCCTCAACTAACAACATGAAAAGTTTATGATGCTGGATTCTATTGGCCTACAATTTACAAAGACGCACACCTTCTTTGCAAATCCTGTGATGCATGTTAAAGGGCCGGAAAAATAAGTCAACGTGATGAAATGCCACAAAATGTTATCCATGTATGTGAAGTATTTGACATTTGGGGTATTGACTTTATGGGTCCATTTCCAAAATCTCATAATAATCTATATATACTTGTAGCCATTGATTATGTATCTAAATGGGCGGAAGCACAAGCTCTCCCAACTAACGATGCACGAGTTGTAGTCAACTTTTTAAAACGTCTTTTTGCAAGGTTTGGAACACCGAAAGCTTTAATAAGTGATCGGGGTACTCATTTCTGTAATAATTAACTTGAGAAAGTTCTTAAAAGATATGGAGTAACTCATAAAATCTCAACCGCATATCATCCACAAACAAGTGGACAAGTTGAAAATACCAACCGAGCTTTAAAACGTATTCTAGAGAAAACCGTAGGATCAAATCCGAAGGAATGGTCCATTAAATTGGAGGATGCACTCTGGGCTTTTAGAACAGCCTACAAAACTCCAATTGGAACCACACCTTTTAGACTTGTTTATGGAAAAGCATGTCATCTTCCAGTAGAAATTGAACACAAAGCATTTTGGGCTTTGAAGACATGTAATCTTGATTTACATGAAGCTGGACGTCTACGATTAAGTCAACTAAACGAATTAGAAGAATTAAGACATGAAGCATACGAAAATTTGTTAATCTATAAGGAAAGAACGAAGAAATGGCATGATAAAAGAATCAGAAGTTTAAAAGAATTTAAAGAAGGAGACAGAGTTCTTCTTTTTAATTCACGATTCAAGCTATTTCCTGGAAAATTGAAATCAAGATGGTCTGGACCATTCATAGTCAAAAGAGTTTTTCCATACGGAACAGTAGAATTGATAAATTCAAATGGGATTGAATTTAAAGTTAATGGTCACAGAGTTAAACACTACATAGATAGTCCGATGGAAGTCGACAACGAAGTTAATCACAATTTCGACACCACAGCTAACTAAGTGTGGGGAGAATCAAGTCTTTAAAGGATAATATGTATTTCTGTTAGAGTTAGATTGTCTGTTTTCGTGTAGTTCTCGAAAATGGAACCTGAATGGTCTTTCCCTAGCAGACCCTAAAGAACTAGTCTTCTCCCCCCATTCTGAATTTTTATTTTTTTTAGGAAATGAAGACTGCCTGTGAACTAAACCATGGTCAAATGCTACACGCTTTGATCACTAAACGTAATAATGACACACTTCCGAGTGAAATAGTATCAGTAATCAGAGAAAGAATGGACGGAGTTAGAAAAGAATCCAGATGCGAAGATAATAAGTTACAATTTGGTAAAGGAAAATCAAAATCCGCAGCGAAAAGAAGAGCACGACACCTAGAAAGATGTCACAAATGCGGAAAATGGTCACATGGAGGTAAATGTTCAAATAATCAAACCTATTCAAACACCGAATTTGTTACTTTATGCAGAGACGGACCGTTCATATGTTTAAAAGAAAAGACACTGAATGCTCGAGGTTGCGCCTATGTAGCTATGGAAAACCAATTAAACCGACTATCTTATGAATGGGATAGATCATATAACTAAGAATACTATCTCACAAGTATGTCTGTACAGTTTTTGTTTTATTTTTTTTTATTTTTAACCTTTTGATAATAAACGCTAATTTGTTCGCTATAAAGTATTAAATTGGTATTGAATAAAATTAGGTTTGGCGACCGAAATTATTGATATCATTCAAAAATTTATTACATCACTGCGAAATTTAACGTTTATTCTTAGGGTATAAATATCTTTAATCAATCAACCCAAAATATTTCAAAAATTCGTCATGAGTTAAATTAGGTCTTGGAACCGAAATTACTTTACCGAAAAGAGGGGCGCATATTTTTGATAATATTTGATTGATTAAAGTGGAATAAAAAGACAAAAAGATTTTTAATTTTATTTTTACCATGTTTTTAAAATTAATATTTAAATCTTAAATTAATATTGTAAACTTTGTAAAATCAATATATTTAAAATTGTGAATATTTGAAAAATTAATATAAGTTTGGTGTGAATTTATAATATGAATTTTTTAATTAAGTTTGGTGTGAATTTTTAATTTTTAAAATATGAATTTTTAATTTTATGCATTTTAAATTTTAAGTTTGGTGTGAATTTTTAATATTAATTTTGAATTTTATATTTAAGTTGTGTGAATTTAAAAATAAAAATTTACTTTATCTCATTAAGTTAAAAATATGATTTTTAAAATTCGTCGTAAGTTGAAGACTAGGTCTTTGAACCGAAATTACTTTACCCAAGGGAGGGACGAGAACTTTTATTATCATTATTTTTTTTAATCTTATTGAATTAAAGTATGCCAAAAACATTAAAAAACCCAAAAATCTTAGCTTTTAAAACAATCGCTACAAAAAGACAAATTTTAAAATTTTTTCGAGGAACGGACTAGGACATCGATCCGAAACGACCTCGTCCTAAATAACAAGGGAAACAAAATTTTAAAATTAATTACTTAATTGTTTTAATTAATATAAGATATAAAAAAAAAATACAAACTCCGCGAGTCGCGGAGTTTGAAAGGTAAATCCACCGCGACTCGCGGAGGATGAAAAAACTAGAAAAAAATATATACTGATCGATTTGATCAGTCCCAACACAGAAAATAAAAAAAACTGCGAAATAACCCTCGAAAAAACCCGCAAAAACACCCCCAAAATCACAATTTTTAACCGTTAATCATCAAATCTTTTACTAAAATCATGTTGAGAAGGATGCTATCAAGGAATTACTCAAAAAAATGGTAAATTTCTACACCTAAACACCATTTAATCCGAAATTTGGTGTTCTTGAGCAATTTTTTCCCCAATTTGATTTTGATGCTTTTTAGTGTAATTATGCTTAAATTGTTTATGTATTATACTTGTATAACCTAGATTGATGCTATTTAACATGATTAGAAGCCTTAAACTTCAAATTTTGAGTAATCTAGGGTTTGTGTTCTTGAGCAAATTTGGGGCTTTTTGATATAAACAGATTATGGCCGATTTTTGTCATGAATTGTTGCTAAATTAAGTAGTGTAACATGTTTAGGTAGTTAAATGATCCAAACTTTGAGCCTAAACATGATTTTGAGAATTAAAGTGGACTTTTTCAAGTCTAAAAATTCATGAACTTGATTTTTGAAAGATAATGCCATTTGAAACTTGTTTAATTGCTAGTAATGATTATTTTGACATGTTATTTGAGTTAAATGCTTATGAACTTGGCGAACATTTTCGTATATGCTTATTTGAAAAAGTGTAGATTGGATGAAAATATGAAAATGAGCTTAAGTTTGATATAAATTGATCATGTCATTGTAATTATTTTGATTGATGATTTTGCTGACACTAATGCATATTTGGATGCACAAAAATTGTGTTTGATGTGTTTTGCAGACTGAAAGGGGTGAATCTTCATCCCAAGCTCGCAATGCTCCTGCTGAGAATGCGGAACAACAGGAGGTGGATAACTACTACAAGCAAGATATACCTCACCCAGTCATGACATTTTCTGATATGCACTTGGAAGAATTGCACCCGAACCTGAGATTTGACAGACTTTGAATAGATTATCCAAAGTATCAAAGGGGGTTGCATACTCTTCATTCTAAAGTTGTTGAGGTACCTAGGGTCATAGAATGGGGACCATTAGAAGCTGTAGAATTGGCCGGGCCAATTAGGGAATTACTTGCACAGAGGTATGGTAATTCTACTTTTGACGACTGGGTACGTTTATTCACCATGCGTAGACCTGTATATAAAGTATGGTGTGAAGAATTGTTGTGTAGTATAGAATTAAATGATCGGGTAGCTAGTTTAACCGATCGATCTTCCATTAGATTTTTGTTAGGAGGTTCGATGCGCCACATGTCTTTACTAGACATGGCTCAGGCTTTACGTATATATACGCCTGAGGAGTTAGCATCTGCCGATTGTAGAGGGTTGATACTAAATGGTAGAAAGATAGATGAAAATTTTGATACTCATGGTGTATGGAGTCAAATGACAAGCCATCATCGATTCAAAGGGGGGAATTACTCTTATTTGGATATAGATAGAGCTGAATTAAGAGTGATTCATAGGTTTTTAGCTAATTCGATTACACAAAGAGGTAAGAACAAGGAAAAGGTAAATGAACAGGATTTGTTTTACCATTTGTGTATTCGAGACCCACAAAGCGCTGTAAGTATACCTTATTGTGTGGGTTATTATTTATCAGCTATGGTTAGGGGGATGAGACCGCATAGCATAATAGGAGGTGGTATTTTTATTACTTTGATTGCTGAATATCTCGGTGTGGATATAAGTCGGGGGGATAATTAGTCGAAGAACCAGAACCCCGCGATACTATAGGTTTAAATGTATACCATGGTGCGAAAGTTTTGAAGAGGCGAAATAACACCGCAGTCCAATACCATGGTAGACATCCACAGGTTGAGAGAAACCAAAAGCAAGGTAATGTAGGAGGGGGAAATGAGATGCAAGAAATGCAAAGGTTTATAGCTTCACAGGAGTACGAAAATGCTAGACAGAGAGCATTTGAAGATTGGCAAGTTCATCAGAACCAAATCATAGCTCATTGCCAACATATAGGTAGAAACTATATTCCTACACCAAAACCCATATTTCCTCCCTGGTCAATAGAGATGCAACCACCGTATCCTATGTATAACCCTGCCGAAGCATTTTATAGCACCTATGGTTATGCTTGGAACCCCTATTGGTACCAGTATCATCCCTAGTCTACTTAGTTTTATTTATTTTGTAATTTGTAATGTTGATACGTTTAATACTTATGTTAATATTGTAATAGTTTTTATAATTTTCTAACTTTTATTCTTAGATTTTAATAATTTTTGAATGTGGGGTAATATACCAAACTTCAAAAATATGTATATATGTTTGCAGTTTATCTTATGTACACAACAGGGTAAAACAACGCATTTTCAAAGACTGGCATTAAGTTCAGCAAAAGCAACTAATTTTGAAGACAAGATGCAAAATATTTGTGAAATAACAACAAGACGGAATGAACAAATGATGTGCACTATTTATCATTCAGCAAACAAACGCCAATATATTTGGAAACTTTGGTAAAATTTAATCATTTTCACACAAATCACCCTCAATAATTTAAATTGTTACTGATTTCTTGCAAATGAGGGCATTGCAAGATCTTAAGTGTGGGAAGGGGTTAAATTCTTTCGGATTTTATAATTTTTATCTTAAACACTTGGTTACCATTAAAAATACTAGTAAAGCAGTAGTTGTATTAGAATCTAGTGCTCTCTGATAATAAAGAACAGCCCTAGTCTTATATACTGACTACCCAATTCTAGTAAAATTTTTCAAAATTTTTTTCAATTAAATGAACTCAAAATCATGTTTATACATATTTATGAACGATAAAACTAGGTTTTAACACCGAAATTATTGTTACCTCGGAAAGGACATAAATTGAGAAACAAACCAAAATGTTAAAATTCATTTAAAATGGAATAGAGGACGATAAAAAGGAAAATAAAAGCCAAGTGTGGGAAAATTCTCCAAGTTATTCAAAACATATATCACATATTTTTGTACAAATAACTGAAAATACTTTTGCTTTGGACTAAACTAAAAATTTTTACCTGATTTACTGTAAGAAAGATGGATCTACACGATTAATCAATTCCATCATTAAAAGGAAGTAAAGTCTTCTGAAAAAGACACGCGCTTCTTGATTTAAGTCAAGAAGTTGTCGTCCAGACCAGCTGTAGGTTGACGAAAAATCTAGAAAAGTCATCACTAAAATCAGCAGGAAATCCACGGACCTCAGCATTAAACAGGGTCGCCAAGTGGTCAGATTTATCCTAACCATGAGAAGGATTTATCTCGTACAATGGGGGGCACCATGCAAATTAGCTGGATAAGACTAATGAATCAGATCCCCAGAAAGGATAATCTCCTTAAAAGATCAAAAATCAGCTTTTAAGCCTGATATTACTCAATCCATGTGTAAGACCCAAATATTTATTGTACATAATGTATTTATGGTGTACGATGCGTGTATGAAGTTTACGTGTTGCTTGCTCGGACGCCGAAGGAAACTGGACGTTGTCTGAAGTGACAAGGTGTGTACGTATCCTTTCAACCCCAAATAAAGTTTGTGTTGATGTTCCAAAGCCTTACCATTGGAAAGGAAATCTTATCACGTTTCCAATGATATTTGATTCATCGAAAACGGAGCTACGGTCAAAAAGTTATGGCCAAAACAAGAAACTGAAAACTGACCTGAAGGTTGGAGCGGCGCTCCACCTTTCGGCGCGGCGCGCCGAACCTGTCTGATGCAATTTTCAGCCTTTTTAAAAGGTCTAAATGAAGGGTACATTGGTCTTTTCACTTGGGGTCGGTTTGGGGTCATCAAAACTGATCCTTTGATCAGTTTGGATCACATTTTCACTCATCAAACACTCTCATCTTCAAACCCTAGAGTGAGAGTAGAGCTTTAGAGAGAGAGAGAGCTCCAATTGGAGAAGAAGAAGGGTGTTTCGGGTCAAACCTCGGGTATTAAAGTTGTTCTACTCGTCAACGGCATCATTTTGGCGGTATTGGTAAGTTCTAACTCCGAATTTCATCTTAGTGATTTGATATTCAAGTTAGGGTTTGAACTTAAATTGTTAATAAACCCATTCAAACTCTTGAATTGAGTTTGTGGATGCTAGTAATCGGGTTTATTGTTATTGTTGGTGGATTTTGTGTTGGTGAACTAATTGGCCATGGTTAGGACTTGTAATTGGGTTTAATCACTAGGTTTAGTGATTATGGAAGTATTGGAACCCATTTAGGGTTATTTGGTTGACTAATTTTGACTATGGGTCAAAATTAGGGTTTGGTGACGGTTATGACCCAATTGTCGATTTAATAAGGTTTATAAACTTAAAATAGATTAAGTTAAAGCATAGAACCGAGTTAAATATGTTTTGGTGTCAAAACTTGCTAATGGCGTGATATTGACTTCTTATGGGTCAAATTAGGGTTTAAGTGTCTTTTTGGGCAAGATAGGTGTTTAACACCTATGATCGGGTTTAATTAGCGTATTAAGACCATTTTCACTTGTGTTAGTGATTATTGGTTAATTTTGGACGCGGTTTGTACTTGGAAGTGCATTTGGGTCGAAATTGCACTAAGTGTCATATGGGTTGGTTTGTAAGTCAACCCTAATCGTGTTATTGTATTTGTGATAATGGAATAGGTACTTTCCATTGGCGCGTGGCGGTTTATTTGGAAGCATTCATCAAGGCGACAAGGTGAGTGTTAATATCCTATGTGCATATGTATGTGTAGGATGGGTGCGGGTCGGGTTGAAGTGTTTCTTGGTTATAGAGCTCACTTCACATATAGGTGGATTTGATGGACTTGTGTATAGGTCCAATTGGCACGGTTGTGAGTTTTAGTTGGCCACCTTTGGCGGGGTACACAATTTGTGTGTACATTATCACACGCGGTATGATGTGGATTATATAACCCCAATGGCGAAGGGTTAATATTGTGATGCGGACTTAGATATAACCCCAATGGCGAAGGGTAGTATTGTGAGTGGAATAATTATACGTATGTGTATATGGCGTATTTATTTGTGAATGTTATGGTATGAACCATCGAGCCGGTAGTGCCATAATGTGTGTGTGTGTGATAGGATGTGAACCACGAGCCGGTAGCATCGAGTGTGAACCACGAGCCGGTAGCACTATAAAATAATTGATGTGAACCACGAGCCGGTAGCATCGAGTGTGAACCACGAGCCGGTAGCACTATAAAATAATTGATGTGAACCACGAGCCGGTAGCATCGAGTGTGAACCACGAGCCGGTAGCACTATAAAATAATTGATGTGAACCACGAGCCGGTAGCATCGAGTGTGAACCACGAGCCGGTAGCACTATAAAAGAGTATGACTCAATTGCGTATGGTGTGAACCACGAGCCGGTAGCACCATAGCGTTATGGTTAACCTTGGGAGTTTTACGTGTTGTTATATATATATTGTGTACGTATAATGTTGTATTGACGTGATGTAGCTAACCTTCTGGCTGTAGCTTATTGGCATTGTTCGTAACGTTGTTTGCGAACTTACTATATTGTTGGTGTTGTTAGTTTGTGCTTAGTGAACGTACGGTATGCTAGGTTTAGCTTGCCTTATACTTGGATGCTTCGGTATGCGCTATTTGATTATTATTGTGGCGTGTCCATTTTATACATATATATGTATGTAGTATATTTTCACTCACTAAGCGTTAGCTTACCCTCTCGTTGTTGACTTTTTTATAGATTGCATGGATGCGGAGGCTCGGGTAAGCGGGGACTAGTGGACTCGCATAGTTGCTTTAGAAGACTTGCTTTTGGATTGATTAGGATTGGGTAGCGTATCCCCAATCGCCATGCTCGACCTTAATTTTGTATTACAAATCATGTGGTTGAAAACTTGTATTTTCGTACGAAAGTCGTAAAACGGCCAATGTGGGCCCGGTCTTCGTAAAACTAATTTTATTAATGGAACGTGTTAGTTCTACATATATTAATGTATGGTTAAAAGCGTTTTGTCTAAATACGTCGGGAAGTGGTCAAACATTTTCGCATTTCATGACTTTTTGGACAGGCCACTTTGGCGCGCCGTGCGGCCATATGGCGCGCCGCGCCATGTGCTGTACCAGCAAAATATTTTTTTTTTCTCTGCGTTATTGGTTGGTTAACGGGTTGGGTTGTTACAAGTGGTATCAGAGCATGGTCTAAGGGATTTAGGTGACTTGAGATAGGTGCCTAGACTTAGACTTGTGTGTGTGCTTAATTGTTGCGGGACTTGTAGGATTACGGGTCGGAATGGATTTAGTTAGTGCCTTGTTTATAGATTGACTAACTTGTATATTAGTAATGCGGATATTATTAATATATTATTGTGATGTGATAATAATTCTCGAGTGTGTTTATATCGCGTAGGATTTTGTTTGTGCTTTGTTTATGTTGCGGTTGCATATATCATCGAGCGAGGCGGTCGTTGTACTAACGAGCCGATACGGCGTGTATGCGTAATAAGGACTTGCAAACCTTATTACGGGTGCAAATCGTGTCTAGTAAGTGATGTACGACGAGTGTTTAGCAAGATGGGACGGTGTTGTGCGTGTGGTTTATACGTTCGTGATCTAATCGTTTGCATTCCTTAGAATGAAAACGGAAGATGGATGCGGAATTAGTGAGCCTATTCACGAAGGGAAGGATGAGTTAACGTTAAAGATTGAGGCTGTGTTTGAACGATATGTCTCAATTTTCAACGGCAGAGTTAGAGAAGTAACCAAGGAGTTGGTCGAAGGACAAATGACGAAAGTGGTCCGAGACCAAGTGACTAAAGTTGTAAAGGAAGAGTTTGAAAAGAGGTTTTCCAAACCTCGAGGTAGCGATGATGAAGATGTACTTGCAAGGTTAGGATTACATGGTGCTCATGGTAAGAGGGCACGAAGTACGCCTGAAGGCGTCGAGAATGTGAAGAAGAAGAGTAAGAAGGGTTACAAGCTTACGTGCTTTAAGTGTAGGGAACGGGGTCATTTGGCACAAGATTGTACGGTGGTGCCTTTAGGTACAATCAGATGTTTCATTTGCCGAATGGAGGGACACCGGAAGTCAGAGTGTTCCGAATCGCATGGCGATCGGGTCAGGAGGTTAGAGCACGAATATATGATGGAAAGTGGAGCACGGAAGCCCAACAGCGCTACATCAGGTACTTTTAGTACGAAATCATATGTCATTCGTTTGTAATAACATGCGGTATGTGCGTAAGTCTTAGCTAAACTTTATTCTCCGTTGGAGATAATTTGTAGCAAGCGGGCGGTCTACGTTTATGGTTCCGGTTTGCTCTCAGCAGAGCGTATAAGTGGTGTGTTGTGCCTTGACTCTATGGTGTGAATCCTTGGGTGCTTAGGCATTTTGGTTGGTATCGGGTTGTTTAGCTCGTTTGAGTGAGACCCTTAAGGTCTCAATTGTGTTGTGCATGTTATTGATATGGGTGACGTTCCTAATGGAAGTACCCTATGGTGACTTTGGATTGTCGGGCGAATGGCGTAAGACTTGGCGTAACCAAGCATTCCTTAGTATTTGGGAAATGTCTCTACCAAACCATGGAAATGAGTTTTGGTGTTCGGATGTTAGAGCGTGTTCGCTCTCGTGTTGAAGTTGATGAACCATGAGGTTCGACGGGTGGGATGAAACCCGAGAAATCGAGTGTTTTGGATCTCGATGTATGTTGGTAAAGGATTCTACGTGACGCGACATTAGGTGCCTTTTTTTTATACCTACTAGCGTGGTGTTCGACTCCGATTGTGTTGCGGTTACATTGTACTCAGGGTACCGAAGTGAAACCCTTAGGTTCATGAGTGATCGGGTGAAATTCGACAAACTAAAGCAATTGGATGATTGCGAGTGTATAGTTCGTGTAATTTGTGGTACACTTTTCGTTCGAAATGTTCAAGGATAGGTTAGGATCCTTGGTATGCTCAAAGTTGGAGCAAGACATGGTGATGGGCCGTGCGAACCCAATTATTGGTAAAGTCTACCTTTGGTAGCATTGTACGGGTGTACGAGATGCGGTTATGGAACGTAATTCCAAGTAGAGGAGTTACACTCCCGCACGAGGAGGTTTTAGTGTGAGATTTCGGACAATGTTTTAGTAAACCGAAACTTGTGTCGGGACCTAGATTTGGTCGATTGTGGTAGAGTACAATTTCGGTTAAATTGTACTTATGATTTTGGATTTGAATTATCACCAAGGTGGTAATGTGGTAAATCTCGTTGAGAGATAATGGACGTGTTTGGTAAGCAAGGTGAAATCCCTCGGTTAAGGGATGTATGTGTCGGATTCTCTTTTAGAGAATTATTGTTTTGTACCTATGTTTGATATAGGTGGTTCTTGCTCGATTGTGTGGATGGTTAGTGGTATCCGTTAGGGTTCACTATAGTGTAACAGAGTGCGATGTTGCACTACTCGTTGTTCGAGGCTAAAAGTACGTATGTGATTGGTGAAGCATGACCTTCGGGGTCCGCTGACTTCATCATAGTATTTTTGATTGGTGGAGCATGACCTTCGGGGTCCGCTGACTTCATCCGGTGTTGAGTGATCTATTGGTTGTTTTATACACCGATGGTGGGATCGTGAGGACCATGTTGTGTGATTAGTGATTGCGATAGCCGTGTTTCGCTCACGTGTTGTTACGGGTGTGACAATAGTCGATTTTGGATACCTTAGGATTAGCGTTGCCATAGTCGTTTTGGGCGCTTTTGGTTTTAGTCGTTGCTTATGATGTTAGGATAGTGGCGTATTGGTTGTATTGCGCACTACAAAGGATGTTTAGTGGTAAGAGTAATCCGTGAGGATTCATGTGGTTCGATCTTCAACGTTCGGATTGTTGACTTTAGGTTGAGACTTGGTCACTTTTAGCGTTGTCCGTGGTAAAGGTACGCTAAGAAATTTATATCTCGGTACGAGGTTGGTTGAGTTTTTCCCGATATGGGAAATTGAGCAGGTTTTAGTGCTCGGATTGTGGTTTTGATAAATCACGGTTGACGATTTTAGTTGTTAAAAGTGATCCGTTGGGAAGAATTGTCTAGGAAAGTTCGTATTGGGACTTGAGTGAGGATCGTTGAGTAGGCCCGGATTGGTTAAGTGGAGAAGATCACGAGGACGTGATCGAGTTTAAGTGGGGGAGAGTTGTAAGACCCAAATATTTATTGTACATAATGTATTTATGGTGTACAATGCGTGTATGAAGTTTACGTGTTGCTTGCTTTGACGCCGAAGGAAACTGGACGTTGTCTGAAGTGACAAGGTGTGTATGTATCCTTTCAACCCCAAATAAAGTTTGTGTTAATGTTCCAAAGCCTTACCATTGGAAAGGAAATCTTATCACGTTTCCAACGATATTTGATTCATCGAAAACGGAGCTACGGTCAAAAAGTTATGGCCAAAACAAGAAACTGAAAACTGACCTGAAGGTTGGAGCGGCGCTCCACCTTTCGACGCGGCACGCCGAACCCGTCTGATGCAATTTTCAGCCTTTTTAAAAGGTCTAAATGAAGGGTACTTTGGTCTTTTCACTTGGGGTCGGGTTGGGGTCATCAAAACTGATCCTTTGATCAGTTTGGATCACATTTTCACTCATCAAACACTCTCATCTTCAAACCCTAGAGTGAGAGTAGAGCTTTAGAGAGAGAGAGCTCCAATTGGAGAAGAAGAAGGGTGTTTCAGGTCAAACCTCGGGTATTAAAGTTGTTCTACTTGTCAACGGCATCATTTTGGCGGTATTGGTAAGTTCTAACTCCGAATTTCATCTTAGTGATTTGATATTCAAGTTAGGGTTTGAACTTAAATTGTTAATAAACCCATTCAAACTCTTGAATTGAGTTTGTGGATGCTAGTAATCGGGTTTATTGTTATTGTTGGTGGATTTTGTGTTGGTGAACTAATTGGCCATGGTTAGGACTTGTAATTGGGTTTAATCACTAGGTTTAGTGATTATGGAAGTATTGGAACCCATTTAGGGTTATTTGGTTGACTAATTTTGACTATGGGTCAAAATTAGGGTTTGGTGACGGTTATGACCCAATTGTCGATTTAATAAGGTTTATAAACTTAAAATGGATTAAGTTGAAGCATAGAACCGAGTTAAATATGTTTTGGTGTCAAAACTTGCTAATGGCGTGATATTGACTTCTTATGGGTCAAATTAGGGTTTAAGTGTCTTTTTGGGCAAGATAGGTGTTTAACACCTATGATCGGGTTTAATTAGCGTATTAAGACCATTTTCACTTGTGTTAGTGATTATTGGTTAATTTTGGGCGCGGTTTGTACTTGGAAGTGCATTTGGGTCGAAATTGCACTAAGTGTCATATGGGTTGGTTTGTAAGTCAACCCTAATCGTGTTATTGTATTTGTGATAATGGAATAGGTACTTTCCATTGGCACGTGGCGGTTTATTTGGAAGCATTCATCAAGGCGACAAGGTGAGTGTTAATATTCTATGTGCATATGTATGTGTAGGATGGGTGCGGGTCGGGTTGAAGTGTTTCTTGGTTATAGAGCTCACTTCACATATAGGTGGATTTGATGGACTTGTGTATAAGTCCAATTGGTACGGTTGTGAGTTTTAGTTGGCCACCTTTGGCGGGGTACACAATTTGTGTGTACATTATCACACGCGGAATGATGTGGATTATATAACCCCAATGGCGAAGGGTTAATATTGTGATGCAGACTTAGATATAACCCCAATGGCGAAGGGTAGTATTGTGAGTGGAATAATTATACGTATGTGTATATGGCGTATTTATTTGTGAATGTTATGGTATGAACCATCGAGCCGGTAGTGCCATAATGTGTGTGTGTGATAGGATGTGAACCACGAGCCGGTAGCACTATAAAATAATTGATGTGAACCACGAGCCGGTAGAATCGAGTGTGAACTACAAGCCGGTAGCACTATAAAATAATTGATGTGAACCACGAGCCGGTAGCATCGAGTTTGAACCACGAGCCGGTAGCACTATAAAAGAGTATGACTCAATTGCGTATGGTGTGAACCACGAGCCGGTAGCACCATAGCGTTATGGTTAACCTTGGGAGTTTTACGCGTTGTTATATATATATTGTGTACGTATAATGTTGTATTGACGTGATGTAGCTAACCTTCTGGCTGTAGCTTATTGGCATTGTTCGTAACGTTGTTTGCGAACTTACTATATTGTTGGTGTTGTTAGCTTGTGCTTAGTGAACGTACGGTATGCTAGGTTTAGCTTCCCTTATACTTGGATGCTTCGGTATGCGCTATTTGATTATTATTGTGGCGTGTCCATTTTATACATATATCTGTATGTAGTATATTTTCACTCACTAAGCGTTAGCTTACCCTCTCGTTGTTGACTTTTTTATAGATTGCATGGATGCGGAGGCTCGGGTAAGCGGGGACTAGTGGACTCGCGTAGTTGCTTTAGAAGACTTGCTTTTGGATTGATTAGGATTGGGTAGCGTATCCCCAATCGCCATGCTCGACCTTAATTTTGTATTACAAATCATGTGGTTGAAAACTTGTATTTTCGTACGAAAGTCGTAAAACGGCCAATGTGGGCCCGGTCTTCGTAAAACTAATTTTATTAATGGAACGTGTTAGTTCTACATATATTAATGTATGGTTAAAAGCGTTTTGTCTAAATACGTCGGGAAGTGGTCAAACATTTTCGCATTTCATGACTTTTTGGATAGGCCACTTTGGCGCGCCGCGCGGCCATATGGCGCGCCGCGCCATGTGCTGTACCAACAAAATATTTTTTTTTTCTCTGCATTATTGGTTGGTTAACGGGTTGGGTTGTTACACCTTGAGATTGACCTTAAAGATTGAGAATTACAAACTCATGGAATTCAATGATATCTAAACTCGAGCTTGAACGAGAAAATATTTTGATCAAATTATAAACCGATTTGTTTTCTGAAAACCATTTTCAATGCGTTCATTACCTTTGAACGTAAAATCCTAGGAATTCACCTGGAATTCATTAGGTCACCTGAACTAAATCGGGTGTCAACGGTAAGAACGGTGGTTGCATAGCATGGTCAAAGACAGGACCTTGTGCTAGACCGAAAAATCATAAGGGTGAGCTTTACTATTGCTCCTACCAAGGATAGTAATTGCGTCCGACACGTTATAGACCATAATTAAAAGCATGTCAGGGGACATTGCCTTAACAGTTACTTGTTCAACGCTTTCATTTACAACCGGACGGTAGTTTACCGAAAGGTAATATACGGGACTAGTAAACTGGACGTGTTGCTTTCCAAATACAAGGTTAGCAAGTGGGTGACACAAAACCGCAAGTTTTGAGCTAAAATTTTCAAAATCTGAAACCCACCAAACCCACAAAAAGAATTTGCAAACACCGGTGAAGGGTTATTCCGGAAAACTTATCTAGGGTAAAAACTAGATTTAATTTTCAAAATATCAAATGTTTTCATAAAGATCCAATTTCCTTAATGGATCTAAATTTTTATAGTCATGTGGGACTGTAAACCATATCGTTATTACCATTGTTTATACCGCCGTATAGAAATCACTGATGTACAAAGTGTGAAGAATAAAGAAGTGATTCTAGTATTTCAAGATGATATTGCTTGAGGACAAGCAACGCTCAAGTGTGAGAATATTTGATAATGCTAAAAACGAACATATATTTCATAGCATTATTCCTCAAGAAAGACAAGCTTTTAGTTGCAATTGTTCTATTTAAAAGTGATATTCGTTTAAATAATAAAAGGTGAAGACAAAAGATAGATTCGACGAATTGAAGACGCAAACGACCAAAAAGCTCAAAAGTACAAAAGACAATCAAAGAGGTTCCAATTATTGATAAGAAACGTCTCGAAATTACAAGAGTACAAGATTCAAAACGCAAAGTACAAGATATTAAATTGTACGCAAGGACGTTCGAAAATCCAGAACCGGGACCAGAGTCAACTCTCAATGCTCGACGCAACGGACTAAAAATTACAAGTCAACTATGCACATAAATATAATATAATATTTAAATAATTCTTATAATTATTTATATATTATATAAATAAATAAAAACCGTCGGCAAGAAAGACTCCAAATTGTGTGAGCTGTATTTACAAACTCCGCGACTCGCGGAGTTTGAAGGCAAAAAATGCCGCGAGTCGCGGAGCCCCAAATTCTGCATTCCCTATAAAGCCAGCCGAATTCTAATCATTTTTCATCATCTAATATCTATCTCTCTCTCAATATATACGTAATTATATATATAATTTATATTTTTATTTTAATTTTAATTTTAAATCCTAATAATAAGGGTATGTTAGCAAATGTTGTAAGGGTGTAAGTCGAAATTCTGTCCGTGTAACGCTACGCTATTTTTAATCATTGTAAGTTATGTTCAACCTTTTTAATTTAATGTCTCGTAGCTAAATTATTATTATGCTTATTTAATCCGAAGTAATCATGATGTTGGGCTAATTACTAAAATTGGGTAATTGGGCTTTGTACCATAATTGGGGTTTGGACAAAAGAACGACACTTGTGGAAATTAGACTATGGGCTATTAATGGGCTTTATATTTGTTTAACTAAATGATAGTTTGTTAATGTTAATATAAAGATTTACAATTGGGCGTCCCTATAAATTACCATATACACTCGATCGGACACGATGGGCAGGGTATTTATATGTACGAATAATCGTTCATTTAACCGGACACGGAAATGGATTAATAGCCACTAGAATAATTAAAACAGGGGTGAAATTATATACAAGGACACTTGGTATAATTGATAACAAAATATTAAAACCTTGGGTTACACTCAGTCGACATCCTGGTGTAATTATTAAACAAAGTATTAAAATCTTGTTACAGTTTAAGTCCCCAATTAGTTGGAATATTTAACTTCGGGTATAAGAATAATTTGACGAGGATACTCGCACTTTATATTTATGCCTAATGGACTATTATGGACAAAAACCAGACGGACATATTAAATAATCCAGGACAAAGGACAATTAACTCATGGGCATAAAACTAAAATCAACACGTCAACCATCATGATTACGGAAGTTTAAATAAGCATAATTCTTTTATTTCATATTTAATTTCCTTTATTTTATATTTAATTACACTTCTAATTATCGCATTTTTATTGTTATTGTATTTAATTGCACTTTTAATTATCGTACTTTTTAATTATCGCAAGTTTATTTTATCGCACTTTTATTATTCGCAATTTCATTATCGTTATTTACTTTACGCTTTAATTTAAGTCTTGTATTTATTTTTAATATTTTACATTTGGTTTTAACTGTGACTAAAGTTTTAAAATCGACAAACCGATCATTAAACGGTAAAAACCCCCCTTTTATAATAATAATATTACTTATATATATATTTGTATTTTTATAAAAGTAAACTAATATAGCGTTAAGCTTTGTTTAAAAAGATTCCCTGTGGAACGAACCGGACTTACTAAAAACTACACTACTGTACGATTAGGTACACTGCCTATAAGTGTTGTAGCAAGGTTTAAGTATATCCATTCTATAAATAAATAAATATCTTGTGTAAAAATGTATCGTATTTAATAGTATTTCCTGCTAAAATTAATAGCTATTTTATATACTACTCTGCTAAAACATCAGATACATACGAAGAATATATGCATATAGATATGCATTCGGAGGACATTGAACCTAAGCAAAGGTTCAACACGTATTCGTGTCAGATCCTTTAGCATTATTATTACCCAAAATAACTTTACAATCCCTTTTCAAAATAGTGAATTTTATCACAGCTCCAAAAAGACAACTTCGACTTTTCATCCGGAGTAGCCTTATTATGACCTTGATATATACGCTGTCTTCTCGCCATCGTTACCGGGGAACCTTTTATATTCCACAACATTAGTAGTAAGCTTACCAGCAACTTTATTGCTCTTTGACTTAAATCTCTCTGAAAGATTACTATAAAACCTTATCATGTACCCATCTACATCTTGTAACAATAATTGTCATACCAAACCCCAGGAAGCATCAATAATTATTCTTGAATCTCACATCATTTCTGCATATACATATAATGTTATCCCCTAGAATTATAATTCTGAAATCCGAAATAGCACTTCAGCCTACGAATCAGTACTATGAAGTTTTGAAAAAGCTGAATGAAGCAGCAGAAACTGTAGAAAACCGTAACAGTCAAAAGTTGATGATAAAGAATATTGTGTTAGTAAAGCACAGAAAAAGAGAAGGTTTGGAACTAGAAAACGGATTGAGCAAACCCTGAAGGAGGCTGTGGACAAATCACAAGGACTAAATCTGCCTTTAAAGAATCCAAATGATTCAGTGTCTGCTGAAGTCTTTAGCGAATACCTTGCTCCTTACTCTAAACCCTTGTGGACAATATTCTTCATCATCCTCTAATATTAGATATTCTAAGATATCATCGTATCTTTCATTATAAATATCCTCGATATTTCTGAAGATATTTTCATAACTATTCTTATCTGAAATAATTCATCTTTTCGCGCTATCTATGTTACATCATAAAAGAAACTATTTTAGTTTCTAAATTCTGAAACCTTCAAGTTTAAAATATGAATGTTTTGAAGTAGCGTTAGGAACTGAAGCATGAGTTAGTATAATATAATGACACTTGATCAATGTGATTATATTACAGTAAGTCATGCTGAGTTTTTAAATGGAACGTAATGATTCACAGACCATAACGTCATCATGTGCCATGTTACATGACTCTTACATTCAATCTAATCTCTAAACATATCAAGAACATATTCTATTGATAGTTCTATCTTTTCCTTTGGATTCTGGTAATTTCACAAGTTAAATTGTGCTATTACAATTTCTCTCTTAGAGCATTAGCTATGTTCATTCCGAATTTCATATCTATGAATTCTAGACCATTATTTGCTTGACTTGAAGTCGGGAAAAGAAGAAGAAAGCATGAAACTCCAAAATATAAGGAAACATATAAGCACGAAGACAACACAGAAATTACAAACCATGTATATCGATGCGTATAGCAATATAAAGACACGGGAAAACTAAGAACACTATAAACCCAAGAGCATAGTAGAAATTAACGGATTCCTCCGGTGGAAGATGAAAAAGAAGAATGACAGATGTGATAGTCAAGAATATATCAAGAATTAAAACTGGATGGAGCATATTGACGAATGTTTTGGAAATACGAAGAAAGTAAGAAAGTATAAAAGATGGGAGATGTGGAAATAAGGAAACGTCGGAGGTTGATTTATAGTAAAATATCCGACAGAGAAATCGAGATAGATTATTGCATTAATTCTAAGAGGATCATAATTTCCTTAATCGCCGAAGAATCAAATCTTATATAGATTACAAAGATTTTCTTTAATCCGAAGATCAACCGTGATGACGTCAAAAGATAAGACGAATCCCTATTTTCTCATTTCACTCTTTTACGATAGCTTCACTCATACGTTTCGAGTTATCGAATTATTTTATCCATATTTCTCAATCATGATAAAACCCTATGAATCAACTTATATTCGTCATAATAACATTCTTATTGTTAGCCATGACGACCTCGATCAATTTTCGGGACGAAATTTCTTTAACGGGTAGGTACTGTGAAGACCCGGAAATTTCCGACCAAATTTAAACTTAATCTTTATATAATTCCGACTTGATAAGCAATGAATTTTAATAAATCTTGAACCTCCAAAAAGAGTTTTACACAAGCTTTTGGTCACCCTTTTTTTCCGACGATTCACGAACGTCATAACTTGATTTAATTGTTTAATTGTTTAATTATTGTGTATATATATGGATTTATATATATTTAACTTAAAAATATGATAATTAAATATCTCATTAAGTATATTAACAAAGTATTATATATATTTTCTTACTACTAATTTAAAGAGTTTTCAAACAATATATATATTACTATTTAAACGACGTAATTAACTTATGTTAAAATGTATTTACATATAATGTATTACGAGTGTAAATATATCCTTAAAAGTATTGAATACACTTTATAATATACCAATACATATAATGGATAGCTATACTCGTATTTCCGTTCAATTTTCTCAAGAATTCTACTCGCATTCATACGGTATTTTTACCCATATTATACACAGCTTCTAGAAGTATTTAATATTGGTATATACCAATAGAAATCTGCAATTATTTGTGTAATATGTCATCCATGACCTAATAAATTTAATATTTCATGCATGACTTAATACAATTTAACCTATCTTAGATATTTTCACTAAAAGCCAAAATTATAAGCTTATAAATAAGGACCATTTTAACTCATTTTTACTCCACATTTTCTTAAACTAAAAACACACACTTGAATGCTCTCATATCATACTTTAATCTCAGCAACTTTTCTCTTCATAATCAAGGTAAAATACTTCTCAAAATCCTTGTTCAATTCCTTATATAGTTGCTATTTTATTATACTTATAAAACTTGTAAAAACTAGAACTTGTTTTGGTGAACACCAAGCTTGTTTGAAAAACTAATCTAATCTTTCTAACTTAACTCTAATAACACTTATTTATATGTATTATGATATTATATTAAGTTAATATAAGAACTTATAACTTGTATATATGAAGAATACCTTGAAACTTAACATATATCCTTTAATCTCCATTCGGTAAAAAGCGGGCTGTTTTGGGTTAGGAATTAAAAACCTATCTTAGACTTTGAGTTCGAGGCTAAGACTTTGGAAATATGTTAATATATGTAAATAAGACTTCCAATATTTTTTTCATGATTTTAGACAAAGTGGAAGTATTTTATCAAAAATCATATATTGGGTGGATGCCGGGATTTTTCCAAATCTGTCTACCGACACAAAAAGAGGGTAAATCTCTAAAAATTACTACTTGGGATGAACTTTTAGAATTGGTTTTATAAAATTTACTTCTTAATGAATCCATAGCAATTTTATTCACTTTAAATGGAGTTGTAATGAATATTTGGCGAGCAAAACAAAATCTGCTAAAATTAACGTTGTATGGACGAAATTTATATTATAAAAACTATATTAACCATATCCTTGTTAACTTTTCCTATATACTATATATATTTGGACATGTTATCAGTAGTATAACAAAATATTATAATCTTGGTTAATTCTGTGATTGTATATATGTATAATAATATTCTTGGTACGTCCGAACACAATAAGTATACAATACGTTTTGATAAATCCTAAGACAATACGTACACAATATGTCTTAGTTAATTCTAAGACAATACGTATACAATACGTCTATGGGTTGATGCAAATACAATACGTATACAATACGTCGTGGGGTAATTCTAAGATTTATATATATATATATATATATATATATATATATATATATATATATATATATATATATATATATATATACCGATTATTGGACTATTGGACTTTTTGGACTATTTTAGACTACTAACAAAGGACTACTAATAATGGACTACTAACATAAAATGTTAAAAATTATTATATAAGTATTCTATGAACTTGCTTTATTTTATTCATATGTCGTATTATTATCTGAATCGTTATTATTGTTATAGGTTCGTGAATCCAAAGACAACGGTCATATTTTTAATAATTTGAAAATTTATTATTAATATACTTTTACTATTGTGAGTATATAGTCCCATTTTTAAACTCTACAAATATTTTGGGATGAGAATACATGCATTTTATGTTTTACGCCATAGACACAAGTATTTTAAATATATTCTACGTTGAGTTGTACCACTTTGCATATCTTTCCTAATAGCTTGGTAACTAATATTTACATGTTGTAAGAACATGTATACGCGAATCCTATTGATAGATCTATCGGGTTTGACAACCCCAACCCGGCTAGTCGCTCTAGTATCGTAAACGGTTGCATAGCACTTCGTTTTTACTACACTTGGTACAGTGTAGGGAGATTTCATAATAAAGGGAATATGCCACATTAATGGTTAAGTATGGTTACCGAAGCGCTCAACAACTTATAGAATACTTTTATATACTTGCGAGTGTACATATATTTATAACTATGAAATCTTGTGTTCTATATTTATATCGATGATAAAACTATATATCTCACCAACCTTTGTGTTGACTGTTTACGCATGTTTATTCTTAGGTCCTTAAGAAAGTCTTCCGCTGTTGCATTATCTGAGCAAGCTGTGCATGGAGTCTCATACTTTTATTTAAATAAAGTGTTAAATTCAATAAAACCTTTGTCATGTATTATATTCGACTGTTACGTCACGTGTGTAGTATTTGGAAACCAATGTATTTTGGGGATTATTTCTTAAATAATCGCCCACTTGTTTAAAACATGCATTATGTATAATAATGATGTGCTTTTTATGAAACGAATGCAATATTTTCTAAAACGTATCATATAGAGGTCAAATACTTCGTTATGGGACCAATGAGAACGTACTGCGTTTATAGTAATATGGACGGGTCGTTTCAATATCCCACTTCAGGAGCTCTGAAGGTTCCGGGGGTCGGAGGGGCGTTGACATTTCTGTTGTTTTCTGCCATACATGTTGTGTCACATCATCTCACAAAAGATTAGTGGATAATCGGTTAGTACTTATCTACTAACATGAATAAATCTCTACATTCACTTAACCCCATCCCCACTCGTATGTTTGACACGATTCAAATCAAGGTCTGGGAACATGACATCTAAGTGTACATGCGGCCAAACCTAAGCTCTGATACCAACTTGTAAGTCGTGATTTTTTTAAACACGGCGGAAAGCAAACCAATACTTTATATTATAAATTGTGTTCATAATATACAAACCACGTTTATTCCAGTGCTATTATACATCCTGTATTATGATTACAAAACATCAGACTTTAAGCGTGTCAAATATAACTAGACCAAAATACGACTTCTCCTGTCCCGAGCATAAAAGCACCAAACCTACAGGGAGAAGATGTGGGGGATTAGCACGAAACTAAGTGAATGAAACAATCCTAACAGATATCAGCATATAGCATCATGCTATAATACATTTGCATAAACATAACAATTCACATAATCTCAAGGAGACCGGCGTCCTGGCCTGACCATTAACTACTAGCTGATGGGCTAGAGTTTACCAATAGTTCTTTGTTACTGAATACTTATTATAGAAATCCAGACGTAACGAACGCGTCCTTTAAACTATACTACCTAGACAGTAACATTGAACCCAACCTAACAAATCAAGGTTGACTCCTCCAGCCTAACAAATCAAGGATGATAATCACAATGTGCACATAATCATACATATACAACATAGTATATTCAACAGTAATATAATCAGGTCGGGTCGAACATGGAAATAGTAGCATAACCTGCTACTCTATACTAATATCCGAAAGGGTAGTTCCTCTCACCTGATATCACAAGGCAAGAACTCAGAGATCTTATATTACTGAGTCTCCTCCTTCCCTTTGTCACCTGGAAATAGGATACTTCCAAGTCAGACACAATTCCAGTAAATAACAACACCAATCAAACATAGAGCACAGTTGTAACCAACCAAACCTCATGCACGTGAGAGTTCTCAATCACACGTGCGTAGGGACCTACGTGAGTGTGACTTTGTCACGCGCATGAGTAACACAACAAACATGTAGGTTTCATTTAAAAATAATAATATTTTAGCTCTTATGTATTAACGCATTTCGAACCCTAATCCACCATTACCGATAATAATAATATAATAATAATAATAATAATAATAATAATAATAATAATAATAATAATAATAATAATATCTCATAACAAATGCACATAGCTTGTATTTAATCAAATAACTATTAACACAATAATAACAGATATCTCAGTTTTATAAAGTAATACGAAAACACTCCTTTTGTGATCTTTTCTAAAAATTTTGACGCACTTGTGATGCTCGTCGCCTGGCCTGCGCTCCTTGTATTACAATCCTCTTTACTATTATAATATAATAAGTGTGTGTAATTGAATGTAGAACGACTGTTGAATGAATATTGGAGACTACCTTTGAGTCCTATTTATACTACGATTTTAGCATAATATCATATACGCTATCATCATTACTATATTTACGTGGCATACATTTATTCAATTCTCAGTAAGTAAAGAAACCACCTCATGCTTCTTAAATTCTTAGTCATGTTTTCAAACTGAAATATGTAAGCTTATGAGAAGGCATGCGTAGAATCACATATTGACATGAACTTCAGACTAGTCAACACAAGCATAAATGGTGTCTAATTTTGTTGGAGTGTGCCATACATGTTTTCCATAAACTTTATCTATATGATCTTTATTATTATATTGTTCAAAAATCATTTTAATATTAGACAACAAACACAAATATATGACAACATTTATATATATTATTTAACTTAATAAATCAAATGCATGCAGAACTATTCTTATTTTATATTTATTTGTTCATACAAATTCATAGATATAAATTATATAGTTATTATATCCGTTATCTAAAACATAATGCTTATAAGGCAGTCCTAACGAAGCCTAATTCAGTCAAACAAACATTTTCCGTGACCATTGTCACAAAAAGAATTCATTTGACCACTTAATAAACTATTCTCACATAATTTATTGTTTCACTCCTCTAATTAATTGCTATCAATTAATCATAATTTAAATATCATATTTAAATATAAAGTAAAATAATACAAAGTTACCTATTTCATCTAGGCCAATGATCCGGGTGTTATAGTATTATTTTACTAAATATTATATTTACTCAACATTTATTACTCAATTTACTTTATATTGCTTTTCCCACCAATATTTAGTCAATAAATATTATATTATTTTTAAGTTCATATCTATATAAATTTAAGATTTGAATATTTATCTAAAACAATGTTATATCAAAAATCAAATTAAATAAATCATAATCTAATTAGTTAATTAAACTTCAACCACCGAGGCATTTGCCTTAGTGGTATCGCGGTGGTGTTTAACACCCTCGCCGGGTAAGAGGTCCAAGGTTCGAACCTGGCTTCTGAATGACCAAATTAAACATGGACTGAAATAGGCTCCATTGAGGTCAGCTCAAAGGAAAGGTTTTACCGACCCGATCCGGGACTAAGGTCCGGCCCGCCTGCCCCTCGGGATGGTTTAAGGGTTCGGATCCCTGTGATCGTGGTTCGGGTTTCCTGCCCGAACGTGTGTGTGTGTGTGTGCAAATGATGACTAGGCTTCGGTCCGGACTGATGCAATCTTGCCGTTAAAAAAAAAAAAAAATAATAAGCTTCAAGATTAAATTAGATATATTTAAAACCCTATATAAAACCCACTTCCTTTATACAACCACAAATATTCTATTTCCTTATTATTATTTCTCCAACCCCATGTTTTCTTCATGGCGATATGAAAACCTTCGTTCTTGAGAGAAATCGTTGTACAAATGATATGACTACTCTATCAAGAATCTCAGTGAACTTATGTGTGAATAAGAATCCACATTATTGTGACCAAATATGTCAAAACTAGTGAAATGACTCGTGAAATCACGGTTTTTTTTTAAAGGAAATAGTTTAATGATATATTTTAGGTATTAAGTGAATTTAAACGCTAAAGTAATTTAGTTTAATGACCCGATGGATTCCGACTAAGAAACTTCTCGTTGTTTTTACAAACATATTGATATACTTAACTTGGTCGGAATAAATGAACTACATTTATTCTCTCACCATCATCTTACAATTTTTATCACAATAACTATTTTCCTTGTCGTAAAAGTCTACATTAGATGTTTTTATTGAGACGTGTATTTCGCATACATATATAACAAATTAATCTCGTAAAGTGAACTTATATTTGAATTTAAATAATAATATAATAATAATTAATAATTAATTAGAGTGAATTTTTTTTCCAAAAAAATGAAATAAATAAATAAGTATATTTAATTTAATTAGTCATTAATTAGATTAATGACATCACCTTAAAGGTTTAGATTTTTTGCTTTTTCTTTTTGATTTTTCCTTTAACAAAGGAATTAGCATAATAATGAAATCATCATTATAAAATTTTAATTGAAACTATATATAACATGAATTCAGATCCATAAATTAAATCACAAATTTCATTGACATTTTTGATAGCGGAATCATAACGTTTTTTTAACCAAAGTAACATGAAAGATTTCCAACAATAACAAAAAACTCAATCCCATAAAAGTAGGGTATAGAAAGTTAAATGTAGACAATCATTCCCGTATCCTTGAATAAAGAGAAGTCATTTCTTCATCAAGAGTGAGACACCTCAAGAGTAGAGAAAATCTTTTCTCTCAATGTTCTATGAATAAAGAGATTGTTTTCGAATGGACATCCGGCCAATAAGTAGGTTAGAAAAAAGGGTTAAAGCCAAAAATAGGCTACAAACTTACACAAATGTACCGATGTCGCCCACAAACTCATTTCCGTCCTACTGTCGCCTACAAACTTATAAAAAATGTGCTAATATAAACAAAATACTTTTTTAACCGTCAACCAAAATGGTTGATTACGTGGCTTCTAAGTAGTCATGACACGTCGGTGATACATCGAAACAGAACTGAAAGTATATGGGCGACATCGGGACACAACTGAAAGTATATGGGCGACATCGGGACATATAAAATGAATAAAAAAAGTTAAATAATTAACTTTACCGGTTCAGCAGGTAACTGGTAACGAAATGTTAACATCAACACATTTTTTATAAGTTTGTAAGCGACAGTAGGACGGAAATGGGTTTGTGGACGACATCGGTACATTTGTGTAAGTTTGTAGCCTATTTTTTGCTTTAACCCTAAAAAAAAGTTTGAGATGCCATAAAAATAATAGATTCAAATTTCCATTGAATTTAATATTATTGCATGAAATTCAATATGAATGATTTCTTTCCCTTTAAAATATGATCTTATTGAAATTTAGATTTAGATCAAAATAAAAAACTAAATCCTAACTAAAGACAAGTAGTCCGTATTTTCTAAACTTGTTCTTTATGTTGGATGTGGCCATATACGTTATAAGTTTTACTTTTAATATCAATATTCACTATTCAATATATATATATATATATATATATATATATATATATATATATATATATATATATATATATATATATATATATATATATTAAAAGAGAGTCTCGATTAGTTAATAAATGTTTTCAAAACCCCCTTAATTACCATTATATTAGAAATTTACATTATAATATCTCTTGATCCAATGGTCCTTAATCATCCACTAAAAATATTAGCTTATAAATCAATTATTTACACTAATCATCCAATAATACCCCCAACAACTCTAAAACACGGTAGAGAATAATAAGATAGGGGTTTTCTTTGACACGGAATAAACAATTTGTTCTTTAAACGGCGCTCAATAACATCGACCAACGTAAACGAGTTCTTGTCGACCCAATCTCAGGATATCGATTGTAGATCTACACTTATGTATCCATATTTCTAACGATTGTTGGAGGTAATATGTACCTGATTCAAAACCCTAATTTTAGATGTGTTCTTGACTTTATCAAATCCCCTTTCGAAACCTAATTTTAACCTTTAAACGATTCAATTGTCATATGTTTTTGGCTATATTAATGTTTATTGATTTTTTTTCCACCATCTATATGACTGTGCTAATGAATTTAACAGGAAAACCATACGCATTTAACCGGAAACGAAAGCATTCATTTGGAAAAAAAATTATGAATTCCACGATGGTTGATCATAGGTTATAACAAATCAATCGTTACTCAATCCACAGCAAACATGTTCGTCGATTTTCAGCTTTTTCTATTGCAAATATAACAAATATGCGATAGTCACATCAGGGTTTGAATTAGTCACAACGACTGTAGGTAATTTGTTTTTTTGTTTAACTAATTTCGGGTGTGAAATAATTAAGATGGATTTGTATTACATTAATTTTTGAATAAAAATCACGAACTACAAACCTTAACCATCAAAATAGATTCATCCCATATGCTATTACTTGTCTCTTGATTGTCAGGTGATTATTTTTAAATGATTTATATGAATTACTAATTTTAAATGTGTTGCCTTCTATATAAATTACTTGAGCCATGCTATGAATTGATTATGTTTAAGATTCAGGATCATAATGATAATTGATCAGCCCTTTAAGCAACTAAGTGCATTTCTACTTTTTTTGATCTGTTTAATTGGTTCATGCAGTGTTAGATGATATATTGTTTGTTGTATGCCAGCATTTTGTAGGTACCTTATGGAATGTCTTGGGTGTGAAAATTGTCGTCTAATGGTTTGCTTCTGGTTCTTGGCATCGGAACTGCACCAAGAATTCAATTTTATGTTGATATAAGCGCATTTGTTACCTAAGTTTTTTGGTTAATTTTATGATGTGATTAAATTATTGTTTATATTTTCTGAATTTTTTTTGGCTTAAAATGGTGACGGGTCACACCGACTTGAATTGACCCATTTATTCAGTCCCTGTTCTTAGAAGATGAAAGCACGTACGTAGAAGAAGAACGCATGACAGAATATTATTGGGTTATGCTTGATTGCGCGTGATATATGAGTACACAATTTTTGATGGAAGATACAATCGTCCAAATCATGATGCGGACACTAAGAATGAAGCCCATGTAGCAAATTTAGGTTTGCTTCTATCTTGCCTAAGTAAATATATAGGATTTTATTTGTCACAATATGTTAAAAGTGATGAAAATTTAATGTAACGTCGTTGGTTTTGATTTATTTGTCAGTGTGTTTGATCATCATTTTCGGGTAAGTTAAATATGGAGTAGTAGATATCTTACACATTTTGAGTGCTACAAATGAATGATCTCGAGGATTTTATACACTAAACATTTTTGAAAATTGGCCTGTGTAAGCTTATATTGTCACATTTGTACAAGTGCAAGCAAATGGCAAAAAAGCCCCATTTTCCACCTAATACTTGTGCCTCAATTTACAGCCAATATTTGATCAGGCATATGTTCCAATTTAACACTTATTATTTAAGTTTATGATGATGAAATGATTTCTTATCAGAGCTAATTTAAGGGGCATGCCTTGGATTATTGTCACGGGATTTCTAAATGTATGATTTAAATTGAAAGTTTGAAGTGTGATTTGTAGATGATCATAAAAAAAAAATTCTCGATATGTTGTGACCATGAACTGTTTGGAACTTGTGAGATAATTAGATGTCCCACAGTGTTTAATAGGAGAAACTATGCATTTCATCTTCTTCCTTTATAAAGCCAAAACTGTGTGTTTGTGGGTTGTGTGCAGGACCAACTGGAAGAGCTATATGGTAGTGATGGGTATGGATTACTAGAAAAGCTTTTGTGTGTTTGTGGGTTGTGTCCATGACCAACACGTTCCATCCTCATAAAAATTTTATGATGCTTCTATATATTGCAAACTGAGCCAGATGTTCAGGTACAATAATACCTTTTTCAACCCAAGCAAAACTTAATGAGGAAATTGAAGATGTATTTGAAATCGAAGATCGTCTTAAAGATCAACCAAGTTGAATAAATGCGAAAGATATTCACCAGATTCTATACTAATACCATTATATGTCAATAAGGATACATATGCTAATCGATTTGTATTAGCTTATTTTGTCCATGATATTGATTCTATATCTTGACTATGCATATATATGATCTGTGCACTTGTTTTAGGAATGGTATAGTAGCATAAAGAGATAACAATATTGTTTGCATCCATAAAAATCATTTTATTGGTTGAATACCTTAAATCTAGTTGTCTCTTCATAGTGATTCAAGACAAAACTAAAAGTCATTCGCTCAAGTTTCTTCACACAGATAAACAAAATACGTCTCTTTTTTTTATATATTTTTTTTGCAGGTGAAATGCTAGCAAATTACAAAGCTAAGTAAGACTCCTCAACCTGAAGCAATTCATACTGATTTTGAGATAGGTTTTAAGGAGGATTTGTCTATACCAAGGTTAGTATTTCTGATCAAGGTGTTTAATGCACTTAACCTTATTAGTTTTGAAAAAAATACCATGTTAAAGTTTTTGATTCCTAATCTAAGTCGTTTAACTTTGTCAGATAATGAAGTAACAGTTTCTATGAACTCTATGATGTTTTAGTTTCAGTCTTGAAGACATGAGAACCCTGCATATTATGCAGGTAATGAACTCCCTAGTTTGAACATAATAAACTTTATTAAGTAAATCGTTAAAAAGTATAAGCTTTATTAAAGTGTTTATAAAATGCATATGAGCCAATGTCAAAGTTATTATAATTTTTATGGTCAAATTTGCCGGTAATTACCTTAACATGAATTTGTCTCTCATTTACATAAATCATCATACAGATTATTCAGATTACGATTATACAATGGTATTTACCATTGGAAGTATACAAAGTGTAGTGACCCAAACTTTTCCATGTTTATATATATTAAATGAGATTGATATTTACATAATTAAATGTTTCCAACATGATAAGCAATCAAACTTGCTAAGACTTGATTATTTAAAATGAGTTTCATATAGACAATTGACCACCCAAGTTAACCGGCGATTCACGAACGTTAAAAACTTTTAAAAACTACATGATGTTATATAAATGGATATACTTATGGTTAATATGAGATTATGATAAGTAAGTATCTCCATAAATATGTTAACAATGAGTTATATACAAACAAATGAGATTATTGACTTAAGAAACTCGAAAATGATATATATATAACGATTATCGTTATAACAACGTCTTACTAAATACATATGTATCATATTAAGATATTTTTACACTATAATTAACATGATAAAATGATAATTAAGTAAATCATTAAGTGTGTTAACAATGAACTACATATGTAAAAACAAGACTACTAACTTATGGATTTCGAAACGAGACATATATGTAACGATTATCGTTGTAATAGTATTTTAACATATATATATATGATGTTAAGATATATTTATACACCATGTTATTATGATAACATAACAATTTAACATCTTATTTAAGTATTATAACAATGGATTAATTACATTTAACAAGATCGTTAACTTAAAGGTTTCAAAACAACACTTACATGTAACGACTAACGGTGACTTAACGACTCAGTTAAAATGTATATATATGTAGTGTATTAATATGTATTAGTACACTTTTGGAAGACTTCATGACATATATCAAAGTACTTCTACTTAACAAAAATGCTTACAATTACATCCTCATTCATTTTCATCAACAATTCTACTCGTATGCACCCGTATTCGTACTCGTACAATACACAGCTTCTAAGATGTATATACTATTGGTATATACACTCAATAATAAGCTCCTTATCAGCCCATGTAAGTCATTAAACATGTGGGAACCATCATTTAGCAACTAGCATGAAATATCTCACAAAATTACAAAAAATATTATAAATCATTCATGAATTATTTACATGAAAACAAACTTACACATCCTTTATATCTAATCCATATAACAACGACCAAAAACACCTACAAACACTTTTATTCTTCAATTTTCTTCATCTAATTGATCTCTCTCAAGTTCTATCTTCAATTTCTAAGTGTTCTTCATAAATTCTATAGGTTCTAGTTTCATAAAATCAAGAATACTATCAAGTTTGCAAGATTACTTCCAAGCCTTATAATCTAATCCAAGTAATCATCTAAGCTCAAGAAATCTTTCTTATTTACAGTAAGATATCTTTCTAATACAAGGTAATACTCATATTCAAACTTTGATTCAATTTCTATAACTATAACTATCTTATTTCGAGTGAAAATCTTACTTGAACTTGTTTTCGTGTCATGATTCTACTTCAAGAACTTTCAAGCCATCCAAGAATCCTTTGAAGCTAGATCAATTTTTGTCACTTCCAGTAGGGTTACCTACTAAACTTGAGGTAGTAATGATGTTCATAACATCATTCGATTCATATATATAAAACTATCTTATTCAAAGATTTGGACATGTAATCACTAGAACATAGTTTAGTTAATTCTAAACTTGTTCGCAAACAAAGTTAATCCTTCTAAATTGACTTTAAAAATCAACTAAACACATGTTCTATATCTATATTATATGCTAACTTAATGATTTAAAACCTGGAAACACGAAGAACACCGTAAAACCGAACATACGCCGTCGTAGTAACACCACGGGCTATTTTGGGTTAGTTAATTAAAAACTATGATAAACTTTGATTTAAAAGTTGTTCTTCTGGAAAAATTATTTTTCTTATGAACATGAAACTATATCCAAAAATCATGGTTAAACTCAAAGTGGAAGTATGTTTTTCAAAATGGTCATCAAGATGTCGTTTTTTCGACGGAAATGACTACCTCTTTAAAAATGACTTGTAACCTGTATTTCCGACTATAAACTTATACTTTTTCTGCTTAGTTTTATAAATTTCAGTTCATTATGAAACCATAGCAACTTGAATCACTCAAAACGGATTTGAAACGAAGAAATGACGGGTAAAACAAAATTGGATAAACTTGCTAGTTTTAGCTACGAAAATTTTGTAACAAATCTAGACTAAACATATCCTAACTAATTTATATTGTATTATACATATTATGTAATCTTGGGATACCATAGACACGTATACAATATTTTGACATATCATATCGACCCATATATATATATTATTTGGAACAACCATAAACACTCTATATGCAGTAATGTTTGAGTTAGCTATATAGGGTTGAGGTTGATTCCAAAAATATATATACTTTGAGTTGTGATCTAGCCTGAGACGTGTATACACTTGGTCGTGGATTGATTCAAGATATATATATATATATATATATATATATATATATATATATATATATATATATATATATATATATATATATATATATATATTGACTTATTTCTGTACATCTAACTGTGGACAACTAGTTGTAGGTTATTAACGAGGACTGCTAACTTAACAAACATAAATCATAAAAGCGTAACAAAAAATGTTGTGAATATATTCCGATCATAAATTGATATATATGTACATATTTGTTATAGGTTCGTGAATCGACCAGTGGCCAAGTCTTACTTCCCGACGAAGTAAAAATCTGTGAAAGTGAGTTATAGTCCAACTTTTAAAATCTATTATTTTGGGATGAGAATACATGCAGTTTATAAATATTTTACAAAATAGACACAAGTAATCAAAACTACTTTATATGTTGGATTATCGAACCGAATATGCCCCTTTTAGCTTGGCAGCCTAAGAATTAGGGAAATGGCCCCTAATTGACGCGAATCCTAAAGATAGATCTATTTGGCCCAAAAAGCCTCATTCGAGTACGGATGCTTTAGTACTTCGAATTATCATATCCGATGAGAGTCCCGGAATGATGGGGATATTCTATATGCATCCTGTTAAGGTCGGTTACCAGGTGTTCAACATATGAATGAATTTTTATCTCTATGCAGTTTGCGAAATGCCTGATATGAGGTGTATATTTATGGAAAAAAATAAAATCTTGTGGTCTATTATTATGATTTGATAATATATAGGTTAAACCTATAACTCACCAACATTTTTGTTGACGTTTTAAGCATGTTTATTCTCAAGTGATTATTAAGAGCTTCCGCTGTTGCATATTAGATTAAGGACAAGATTTGGAGTCCATGATTGTATGATATTGTGTAAAAACTACATTCAAGATCTTAGTTCGATGTAACATATTTTTATTGTAAACCATTATGTAATGGTCGTGTGTAAACGGTATATTTTATATTATCATTTCTTGATAATCTACGTAATGTTTTTTAAACCTTTATCGATAAAAATAAAGGTTATGGTTATTTTAAAAATGAATGCAGTCTTTGAAAAACGTCTCATATAGAGGTCAAAACCTCGAGAAGAAATTAATTAATATGGAACGTTTATAGTCAATATGAACGGGACATTTCAGTTGGTATCCGAGCGTTGGTCTTAGAGAACCAGAAATTTGCATTATTGTGTCTAACCGAATTTGTTAGGATGCATTAGTGAGTCTGGACTTCGACCGTGTTTTCTTTAAAAAGGTTTGCTTAACATTTTTTTGTTGGAAACTATATATTGTTAACATGTAAATATTATGTGATATATTAATCTCTTAACGTATTTGATATTATGTGATAGATGTCTATCTCTAATACAAATCCCATCGACTCACCTAATAATAATGAAGAGTCGAATATATATTGGGAAGATTCACAAATTCCCGAAGAGGAATTGGAAGAAGAAGAACCGGAAGAAGAGGAACCGGAAGAAGAGGAACCCGAAGAAGAAGAGGTTTCAGGGGAGGAAATATTAGAAACCACTGAAAAACAGATAAATAAAAGAAAATCCTCATCCAATGGACCAAAATTAATAATGATCAATGGTGTTTCCGCTGACGAAACAAAATATTGGGAAGATTACCAATTTTCTGATGAATCGGATCCCGATGAGGATTCCGATGATGTTATAGAAATTACCTCGACCCAATTTGAAAAAGCAAAAGAAAATAATAAGGGAAAGGGCATTAAAATAGAGAAACTTGATTCCAACCCCGATGAACTATATATGTATCGTTAACACATGTATTTCTTAAGTTGTAACAATAACCCGGGAAACTCTAAACCACCAGGTTTTTCTAGACCATTTGTGAAAAGAACGGATCGTATTAGGGGAGCACCATATATCCTTAGAAAGTTAGCAAAACGAAACAAGTCCGAAGAGGAAGAAACAAGTGAGTTGGAATAAAGAGTTGTAATCATGAGGTGTAAAATATGTAATATAAGTGTGCTTGTACTATTATGTTGTATGTGAAAATTGCTTGTATTATTTGATAATTATCTTTTACAAATCTAACCCTTGTCTATTTTTACAGTATAAAAATAAAATAGATGTTAAGGATAGACAACCAAAAATTTTAGAAGACCTACCCGGGGACATGATTGATGAAATCTTGTCTAAAGTCGGTCAGAATTCGTCGGCACAGTTATTTACGGCAAAATTAGTTTGTAGAATATTTGATGAACGTTCCAGGCATGTCTTAGTTTATAAAAGGCTTTCATTTGAAAGATGGGGAATATCACATTGGGGAGACCGTAAGTTACGCCGCGTTTTTTTTTTAAAGCGTTAAATGCGGAGAACTCAAATGCAATTTTACGCTACGGGTTAAAAACCTATTTTGACTAAACATATCCCAACATAGGACTTCGAGCTTTAGAAAAAGCTGCTAACATGCAACATAAAGAAGCATGTTATGCTTACGGGTTAGTGATGTTCTCTTCTCACCAAAGTGAGAAAAAGAACATCGAATTTCAACTTTTAAATAAAACCTTCCCACAAGTGACGAATTCAGTAGTTGGGGTGAGAAACAAGGTTTTTAGATTATTATGGGGCTGTTGGGCATTACGAAACCATCGTCTCTTTGACGACGTTACAACATGCTGTATTGTCAACGGCCACAACGGTTACGTTCCACAAGACTAAGGATGAGAAGTAGTCTTAGTAAAACCAGAATACCTGACTTGTTTCTGGACTTATGAATTACGTGTCTTTATTGCCTTTGTTGAACGACTTGCGTATTAACTAGAATTGTCTTCGCAACTGCTTTGTATCATAGTTTTTATGTGCTATACTGCATGCTATATGTAAAATAGAGGTATTGTAAGTTTGCAAAATATTGTATATAAGTTTAAATGTGAATTATTATTGTAATCAGTTTTTCATATAGAATTGTAGTAGTTGAATTGTATATTAGCTACTAAGTATGAACTTAACGGGTAGGTACTACCCGAATTAAAACTATAAAACGCTAATATGAAGAAAAAGCTTTTATAAATAAGTTCATATTATGCTACGAAATACTATTGACTACTCTTAATATTCTATATGATTAACTTAATTCTTTTGGTTATTTTTGAAGGAAATGGCACCGACTACTCGTCAGTACCTGAACATGAGCGAGGAAGACTTCCGTGTTTTCCTTGCTGCGAACATAGCTGCGTTGCAAGCCGCAATTCAAAATAACAACAATAACTCTGGTTCTAGCAGTGGAACAAATTCCAAAAGAACTCGTGTAGGATGCTCCTACAAAGAATTCACTGCCTGCAAACCTTTGGAATTCGATGTAACCGAGGGTCCAATCGGATTGAAACGGTGGACCGAAAAGGTTGAATCGGTGTTTGCCATAAGTAAATGAACTGAAGAACACAAAGTAAAGTACGCTACGCATACCTTCACAGGTACTGCGTTGATGTGCGTAGAGGTGTATATGAAATAGCTTATATTTTACTAGGAAAAACTATTAAATACAATACAATTTTACACAAGATATTTATTTATTTATAGAATGGATATACTTAAACCTTGCTACAACACTTATAGGCAGTGTACCTAATCGTACAGTATTGTAGTTTTTAGTAAGTCCGGTTCGTTCCACGGGGAAATCTTTAAACAAAGCTTAACGCTATATTAGTTCTAATTTATACAAATACAAATATATATATATATATATATATATATATATATATATATATATATATATATATATATATATATATATATATATATATATATATATATATATATATAAGTAATATTATTATTATAAAAGGGGGTTTTTACCGTTTAATGACCGGTTTGTCGATTTTTAAAACTTTATTCGCAGTTAAAACCTAATGTAAAATATTAAATAAATAAAAGACTTAATTTAAAGCGTAAAATAAATAACGATAATGAAATTGCAATAAATAAAAGTGCGATGAAATAAAATTGCGATAATTAAAGAGTACGATAATTAAAAGTGCAATTAAATACAATGACAATAAATAAAAATGTGATAATTAGAAGTGCAATTAAATATGAAAATAAAGGAATTATGCTTATTTAAACTTCCGTAATCATGATGTTTGACGTGTTGATTTTTAGTTTTATGCCCATGGGTTAATTATCCTTTGTCCTGGATTATTTAATATGTCCGTCTGGTTTTTGTCCATAACAGTCCATCAGTCATAAATATAAAGTGCGAGTATCCTCATCAAATTATCCTTATACCCGAATTCAAATATTCCAACTAATTGGGGACTTAAACTGTAACAAGATTTTAATACTTTATTTAATAATTACACCAGGTTATCGACTGCGTGTAACCCAAGGTTTTAATACTTTGTTATCAATTATGCCAAGTGTCCTTGTACATAATTTGACCCCTGTTTTAATAATTCCATAGACTATTAATCCATTCCCGTGTCCGGTTAAATGAACGATTATTCATACATATAAATATCCCTCCCATCGTGTCCGATTGAGTGTATATGGTTATTTATAGGTACGTCCAATTATAAATCTTTATATTAAAATTAACAAACTATCATTTAGTTAAACAAATATAAAACCCATTAATAGCCCATAGTCTAATTTTCACAAGTGTCGTTCTTTTGTCCAAACCCCAATTATGGTACAAAGCCCAATTACCCAATTTTAATATTTTTAGTCCAACATCATGATTACTTCGACTTAAATAAGCATAATAATAATTTAGCTACGAGACATTAATGTAAAAAGGTTGAACATAACTTACAATGATTAAAAATAGCGTAGCGTTACACGGACAGAATTTCGACTCACACCCTTACAACATTCGCTAACATACCCTTATTATTGGAAATTAAATTAAAATTAAAATTATAATATATATATATATATATATATATATATATATATATATATATATATATATATATATATATATATACGTTGAGAGAGTTGGATGGATGGATATATTAAACTGAACCAAACACGCGAATTTATAGGCCTGTGAGCTGAAAAAGGGGCTCATGCGATCGCATGAGTTTTGCTCCTCCAGCTCATGCGATCGCATGGCCAGCTGGGGAGGCTCACATGTCTTTGTTTTTTAGTTTGCCGACGGTTTATAAATAATAATATAATATATAAATAATTATAAGAATTATTTAAATATTATATTTTATTTATGTGCATAGTTGACTTGTAATTTTTAGTCCGTTGCGTCGAGCGTTGAGAGTTGACTCTGGTCCCGGTTCCGGATTTTCAAACGTCCTTGCGTATAATTTAATATCTTGTACTTTGCATTTTGCTTTTTGTACTCTTGTAATTTTGAGACGTTTCTCATCAATAATTGGAACCTCTTTGATTGTATTTTGTACTTTTGAGCTTTTTGGTCGTTTACGTCTTAAATTCGTTGAATCTGTCTTTTGTCTTCACCTTTTATTATTTAAACGAATATCACTTGTAAATAGAATAATTGCAACTAAAAGCTTGTCTTTCTTGAGGGATAATGCTATGAAATATATGTTCGTTTTTAGCATTATCAAATATTCCCACACTTGAGCGTTGCTTGTCCTCAAGCAATATAGTCTTGAAATACTAGAATCACTTCTTCATTCTTCACACTTTGTACATCGTTGATTTCTATACGGCGGTATAAACAATGGTAGTAACGATGTGGTTTACAGTCCCACATGACTATAAAAATTTTAGATCCTTTAAGGAAATTGGATCTTTATAAAAACATTTGATCTTTTGAAAATTAAATCTAGCTTTTACCCTAGATAAGTTTTCCGGGATAACCCTTCACCGGTGTTTGCAAATTGTTTTTGTGGGTTTGGTGGATTTTAGATTTGAAAATTTTAGTTCAAAACTTGCAGTTTTGTGTCACCCACTTGCTAACCTTGTATTGGAAAAGCAACACGTCCAGTATACTTGTTCCGTATATTACCTTTCGGTAAACTAGCGTCCGGTTGTAAAGGAAAGCGTTGAACAAGCAACTGTTAAGGCAATGTCCCCTGACATGCTTTTAATTATGGTCTATAACGTGTCGGATGCAATTACTATCCTTTGTAGGAGCAATAGTAAAGCTCACCCTTATAATTTTTCGGTCTGGCACAAGGTCCTGTCTTTGACCATGATATGCAACCACCGTTGTTACGGTTGACACCCGATTTGGTTCAGGTGACCTAATGAATTTCAGGTGAATTCCTAGGATTTTACGTTCAATGGTAATGAACGCATTGAAAATGCGTTTTCAGAAAACAAATCGGTTTTAATTTGATCAAAATATTTTCTCGTTCAAGCTCGAGTTTAGATATCATTGAATTCCATGAGTTTGTAATTCTCAATCTTTAAGGTCAATCTCTAGGATTGAGTAATCTCAGTCTTAAAAGCTGATTTTTAATCTTTAAAGGAGATTATCCTTTCTGGGGATCTGATTCATTAGTCTTATCCAGCTAATTTGCACGGCGTCCTCCCCATTTTACAAGACATATCCTCTCATGGTTAGGATAAGTCTGACCACTTGGCGACCCTGTTTGATTCTGAGGTCCGTGGATTTCCTGCTGATTTTAGAGATGACTTTTCTAGATTTTTCGTCAACCTACAGCTGGTCTGGACGACAACTTCATGACCTAAATCAAGAGGCGCGTTTCTTTTTCGAAAGACTTTACTTCCTTTTAATGATGGAATTGATTCATCGTGTAGATCCATCTTTCTTTCAAATATATTACAGTAAATCGGGTAAAACTGATTAAAATCGTCCAAAACAAAAGTATCTTCAGTTATTTGTTACAAAAATATGTGACTTATTTTTTAAATAACTTGGTAAATTTTTCCACACTTGGCTTTTATTTTCTTTTATTTGCCTTTTTATTGTCCTCTATTCCATTTTAAATGAATTCTAACATTTTGGTTTGTTTCTCAATTTATGTCCTTTCCGAGGTAACAATAATTTCGGTGTTAACACCTAGTTTTATCGTTCATAAATATGTATAAACATGATTTTGAGTTCACTTAATTGAAAATTTTGAAAAATTTTACTAGAATTGGGTAGTCAGTATATAAGACTAGGGCTGTTCTTTATTATCAGAGAGCACTAGATTCTAATACAACTACTGCGTTACTAGTATTTTTAATGGTAACCAAGTGCTTAAGTTAAAAATTTTAAAAATCCGAAAGAATTTAACCCCTTCCCACACTTAAGATCTTGCAATGCCCTCATTTGCAAGAAATCAGTAACAATTTAAATTACTGAGGGTGATTAGTGTAGAAAAATGATTAAATTTTACCAAAGTTTCCAAACATATTGGCGTTTGTTTGCTGAATAATAAATGGTGCACATCATTTGTTCATTCCATCTTGTTGTTTCATCATGTTTGTTTTTCGTTTTGTCGTCAAAACTAGCTTTTGCTGAACTTAATGCCAGTCTTTGAAAATTCGCTGTTTTACCCTGTTTTGTACAATTGACAATATACATACATACAAATATAAACATGCATGGCAATTTGAAATGGGACTTAATATCCCACTTTCAAATCCTAAATGTGAAATATTAGTACACAATAATAATAAAAATGATAAAAATTACATAAATATATCCAATAACATAAGTTTAAACATGAATAAGTAAAAAGATAAAAACATAAAAATCATAAAAATAACCATTGGAACCAAATCAGTCTGGATAGGGGTTCCAGTTCATCTCGTCAGGTGGGTTCCATTGTTGGTTATAGGTGTTCTGATAGGCTTGGTTATAGTCATACTGGTTAAAGGCTGGTCGGATGTCGGGGTTGTGTGGCGGAAAATGAGTAGGTCGAGTATGCACGTAATTATTTGGTACCCGATATGATAGCTGGCTCATGATTTGGTGCTGATGAACTAACCAGCTATCGTGTTGGCGTCGCCTATAATCCTGGTATACTCGCTCGGAGTTCCACTGCTCGTACATACTATGTCTGGCCACGCTCGTCATTGCTTCCTCATCTATACGAACGTGGACGTCAAGAATAGCATCTCGAAAGACATCCCTAATGTCTTCTGCTTCCTCCATTTTCTCATCTGATCCTCTCTCTACCTGAGGATGATTACCTTCATAAGGCAATGCCTGGTTGCGTCTACTCTTCAATACCTTAGCACCCACATAAACCCGCAATCCTATGATCTCATCCTGTTCTCTACAAATCTGTAATGGACCCCCTTGGTTCCTATTAACACCTAAATACTCTCCAATGAGAGTAACAAAAATACCTCCTCCTATTATACTCCCGTCCAGCATTCCTTCTACCATTTTAGATAAATAAAAACCAACACGGTAAGGGATATTAACAAAGCTTCTCGGGTCTCGAATACACTTTAGGTAAAATAAATCATGTAAGGTCATTTTCTCCTTATTGTGACCTCTCTGTGTAATCGAGTTAGCCAAAAATCTATGAATTACACGAAGCTCGGCTTTGTTAATATGTAAGTAGGAGTGTTTTCCTCCCAGTGTAAAAACATTATAGTTTGACATACGCCTCCAAACGGCGTTCGCGTCAAAGTTCCTATCTACCCTTTCACCATGATAAATCAAACTCATACAATCGGGTAGTAGCAATTCACTAGGAGTGTAAATCTGTAATGCCCTGGCCATGTCCATCATGGACATTCTGTACATCCTACCACCAAGGATAAATCTAAGAAAACTTCTATCATCTAACCTATCTACATCTACATTTAACGCTATAGTACTCATCAGCTCAACACACCATTCCTTATATACAGGTCTACGAATGGTGAAAAGACGTTCCCAATCTGTAAAAGAAGAACTGTCATACCTTTGAATCAAATCCTGTCTAACACGGTCAGCTAGATGGACCGTTTCCAAAAGATTCCAATCAATTACCCTCGGCACCTCTACCTCTTTTGTTACTAATTTGAATTTATTACTTTGATATGATGGGTAATCTCTCCATCGTCTATCGAATTTCAAATTAGGATGCAACGTGTGTTCAGGAATCGTTGGGTATTCTACAAGTGGATGTGGCGGAAATACTATGAATTCATTAGGTAACTGTAGCGGGTAATAATAATAAGGTACGTGCTGATCAGGCTGTTGTTGTGGTTCCTGTTGTGGTACTTGTTCAGGTTCTGGCTCGTATTGCATTTCTGGTTCTGGTTCTGGAGCTGGAGCAGGTCGTCTAGATGATGATGATCCTGAACCTCCAGTATCGGCTTTCTGCAAAACACATTAAACACAAGGTTTGTGCATCCAAATATGCATTAGTGTTAGCAAAATAACAACTTAAAATAATCACAATAACATGTTAAATCAAAATTAAACTTATACACATTTTCACATTTTTTTACAATTCTGTACTTTTTCAAATAAGCACATATAAAAATGTATACAAAGTTCATAAGCATTTAACTCAAATAACATGTCAAAATAGTCATTACTAATAATTAAACAAGTCTCAAATGGCAATTATATCAAATTAATCAAGTTCATGAATTTTAGACTTAAAAAGTCCACTTTAATCTCCAAAAATCATGTTTAAGATCAATGTTTGGATCATTTAACTACCTAAACATGTTACACTACTCAATTTAGCAATAATTCATGACAAAAATCGGCCATAACCTGTTTATATCAAAAAGCCCCAAATTGCTCAAGAACACAAACCCTAGATTTCTAAAATTTTTGAAGTTTTTGGCTTCAAATCATGTTAAATAGCATCAATCTAGGTTATACATGCATAAAATACTAACAATTTAACACTAATTACACTAGAAATTAACAAAATTGCATTAGGTAAAATATTGGTAAGTATCACAAAAACTAGGAATTTATAGAGTTTAGGGGTGTAATTTTTACCTTTTTGCTGAAGAATGCGAATCTAGGCATGATTAGAGCAAGAAATTTGACGAATTACGGTG